>NC_142806.1:744977-933275 GCF_049724085.1 Artemia sp. Qi Xiang Cuo | reverse complement strand
ATTTGATTCTATTTGTGTATTTAATGGTATCAAAACATCCGATTTTTAGAGTTTTGATTACTATTGAGCCGGGTTGTTCCTTACTTACAGTTCGTTACCACGAACTGTTTGACAGTTTGATTAGAAGTACTGTACCTCAGCAGTCAGATCAACTCCGAAGCGCCGCGAATTTCTACGTCTCCCGTCTCTGGCGGGTTCCACAACCGTCAGGGTTCTAACAAGTGTACTTTACCAGGGTTGCCACCGTCCGGGATTAATCCCGGTTTCCCGGATTATTTTTGCGGTCCGGGATTTTTTGTGTCCGGAATTTTCAGAATTTTTTGAAGAAAACCGGGATTTTTTTATTAAAAAGAGATTTTCAACAATTTTGGCTGATAGTCTACTATTTTTTTCTGTACGGTATCACAAATATTCTCGGTTTTTGTTTGTTCCCTCTAGATTTGTGCTATTACACTGGGGCAACGACTTTTTTGCTCGAGATTTTACTTTTGAAAATTCAACTCCAATGTAACGACAAGCGGCGAATTCAAAACAAAAACATTCGCTTGAGTTCTTGACATCATTTTATGTGTCTCGAATGTATTCCGAAATCTAGAGCAGTGGAAGTGATAAATACCATCGGAAAACTTGTTATGCTCAATAGAGATGAAACTTCAGATGAAACTTCGCGAAAAATTAGTTTTATAAAGTTATGACCAAATGTTCTGCCAGCATTCCGTGATTTCTATAGGTTGTAGCAAGTTTCAATCGTTTAGGTTCAATATACGTAGTCGTATGTTTGTGCTGTTTAAAGAACGTAAATCAATTGGTTCAAAAGATCGCTATCAGCGTATTCCCCAGATTTTCTAATATTTTTAGACACTTTCATGCGCATGATATTCCACTCAGTATTCAAGTTCCAAACTTTAAAGATCGCAGATGAGCATCCAGATAATCGACAAAAAATTGAAAATGTTTATCTGGATTACGTTCTTTAAGAAGACTTAGTGTTTATACTTGTGCTAACCGAGCTTGGTTGGATTTACTGAAGCTCATTTGTCCAGTTTCTCAGGGTTGTCATTTCAGCTGTGATTACCGAAACGGTTACTGAACCGTACCAATAAATATCTGAGAAAGTTAGTTATTTTTTTAGTTGGTTGCTTTACTTAGTGCTTTTTACTAATAACTTGGTAGTAATAGTATTTCTGACTGTTGCTTTACAGTTTTCTGTTCAAATACCCAAAGGCCGGGTTTAATACCAAGAAAGTTGGATTCTAAGTGCCCAGATTCGGGAAAAAGGGGTCTGTTTTTCTTCCGGATTCTTTCGTGTGAAAGCAGCTGATTCCTTTATTTTGTACACTGAAGAATCCGTGAACTGAATGTTTGAATGATATTGTTTGGATTTTTCTCAGATTTTAGTATGTTCGGAATTCAGGTTTTCTGGGTAGGGAAGTCGGGCCTTGAGATTTCAAAAGGATACTTTTATAAAATGAATGATAGTTTTGCTGTCCACTTCTTGATGGGCGTGAATTTCGCTAAACAGAAAAGCAGGTATGGTAAAAGGGAAAGGGACGTGTGAAGTCCTGATAAAAGGGAACTTTTACCAGTTGCCAAACAATATTGAATATTAGCGCGTCCAGATTATCCATTTTCTGGAAAAATGGGACGGAAATCTGGGAATGTAGACAGGTATTCCGTCCCATTTTTCGTTTTCTGGGCAGGAATAATCAGAGGGTCAGAAAATGGAAAAATGGGACGGAAGTGGTAGCATGGACAGCTTTTTTGAAAAACAATGCCAGAAAAAGAAGACAATTAGACACGATAAGTGATAAATAAGAACAGTTGTCGAAGATGGTTTTGAATAGAAAAAAAGATAAATTGTCTAACGGAGGCTCTAAATTTGATTTTATAGGTTTTGGCTCAGAAAAACAGATTTTATAAAAATGATATTATTGATATTTGATTTGATATTTGGCTCAGAAAAACAGATTTTATGAGGATGGCTGATAAATTTGTGCAGATATTTTTTGAAAAAAACCACAAAGTTTTTGAAAAAAACGCCGAGTCTGGACAACGATTCCTTTTTCCAGATTTCCGTCCCACTTTTCCAGAGAACGTATAGTCTGGACGTGCTATATGGCTGCGAAGCGTGACGTTAATTCATGCCCGGGAAATTCATATAACGATGAAACGTGGGTGCGTAGACACGTTTTCTCGATACTTTGGCGAGTTACAACTAGAAACCACGTTTCACCGTGCTACGTATTACGCAGCTTGATTTTTACGTCATCACTGTGCAACCCTATGTTGTATAACCAAAATACTGTGATCCGGGATTTTTTTCGAAATTCTGAAAATTTTTTAAAGAAAAATCGGGATTTATTTTTGAGTTGTTGGCAACCCTGTACTTTACCCGTGGTATAGAAGTTCGCACTAGTAGACCCCAGGTACCATAAAGATTAAACTCCCCGTTTATCTTTGCTTTCCCTCCCGGAAAGGTATTTCGGTTCTTGGGCATTATATGGGCAGTTACAAGGAAACCAGTGACGAAAAACCCGATTTTGACGAGTTAATTCAAGACACCGCTATAAAGTAATGGAATGCCTTGCGTGGTTTTCATTGCGTATACGATATTTAAACTGTTGTTTTTGGGGGTTTCGGGGGGAGGTACCTAGGTTAGGTTACGCATTTAATTTCTACAATGCTTTACCCCTCCCCCCTCAATGTGCAAATATATAGCCCAAATTTGTTTATAAACTATTATAAATTTATCCTATTTTATTTCATTAGCATTAACCAAACTAGACTTTTTAGAAATGCCCAAGTACCGGTATTTCTTACCTAAGCGTTCGCCCTGTAAACCAGCTCTCTTTGTAGAGTTGTCAATCTAGTCATCAATCTAGGCTAAATAACCAAGTCAAAGGTAACAAATAAAATCTTACTTGTTTTCAAATCGAACTAAATAAACTGAATAAAGACATAGACATCCTGTTATTCCTCTTCTTGTTCCTAGACAAGCAAAGTCACCTGGGTGTTGCGTATAGTCCAACCAATCCAAACCCTCACATGGTGCAAGTTCAAACTCAAACGAATTAACCGATTCCCCTTATTCCCTCCCACTCACTTTCAACCAAAATCGCTGTCCAAAAATACATTTTTAACAAGGGTGAGTCACCCTTCATACTGCGCAGTTAAAATCCAGTGAATTTTAGCTGTCAACAAAATGAAAGGAAAAACTTGGCTTAAGGAAAATTTGGCTGATTTTCGAAAAAAGGGGGAAAGATATAGCTAAAAGCTATAGAACCTTAACGAAAATCACACCATCAGATTCAGCGTATCAGAGAACCCTACTGTAGAAGTTTCAAAAGCCATTAACCAAATAAAAGTAAAATTAATACGCGAATTTTTTTTTAATTATTCATGTACGGTGAGCCAAAATCAAAACCTGCATTAATTCAAAAACGTTCAAAAACTAAATAAAAAAAAACAAGTTTTTTAACTGAAAGTAAGGAGCGACGTTAAAACTTAAAACGAACAGAAATTATTCCATATATGAATGGGGCTGTCCCCTCCTCAACGCATCGCTCTTTACACTAAAGTTTCACTTCCTCACAACTCTATTTTTTTATCAATAAAAATCTTTAGTGTAAAGAGCGAGACGTTGAGGAGGGGACAGTCCCTTTCATATACGGAATACTTTCTTCTCGTTTTCAGTTTTAATGTCGCTCCTTACTTTCTGCTAAAAAAACTGTTTTTTTTTTATTTAATCCTAGGAAGGACTCAACTTTTTTGTTTGTAGTTGGAGCCATCGCGTTTTTACTTGCTTCCGCTTTTTCTTTAAGTGGCTTAACGGTTCCATTCTCAATTTCCTGACCGAAGTAATTTGTTTGTCTTTGTGTCAATCTAAATTTCTCTTCATTAAGTTTTTTTCTAATTATGGATCTACCAAGTATGCTTTGAAACTCTATTTTACTTTAAAACTAGATTTTGCTTTAAAACTAAATCAAAAGGCACTGTCTAGAAAATAAAACTTAGTATCATTCCAAAAACTTCTATCTATGCTCTTTGACAACCTAGATACCCTTACACTCTTTTGATTTATTTATATTGTAAGCGCGGAAGTAGTAAACGTAGCAGCCCCGAAAGTTTTAACTTAATATACCCAGTCGTTCTCGATATGTTTATTTGATGTCTTATTTGTAAACAAAAACACAGTGGCATTTGATCAAGGTTGCAGGCGTAGCTGCAACCTAGTAAAGGGCAAACAACAGCCCATAGTAACCAAAAGCTAAAAAATACGTTTAGAAAAAAACTGTTTAGTTAAAAATATTGCCATCTGAAGCTGATTCAAGAATAGTAACTATTATTTCGGTTTGTCTTATTGCGAAAAGAAATTAATGGTGATTTAAAAAAAAATAAAACCCCTCGAAAACGGCGTCCCATTAAAACCGAAAGTGTACCATTGGAATCAGCTTATTCTAAAACTTTGTTCAGGGAAATTACAGCCCACCGCCCTGAACAACAAGAAACTTTTTTGCATGGGTAGCACTGATCTGTCTCCCGTTTTTTCTTCTTTTTTTCGAGGGCTAGCGGTTTACTAGAACATCATGGAGATGTTTAATGGCTCATTTAAAAACTATTTCTTATGTCTACGTGATTTTTATAAATTTAACCGTCTGCGGGTGTCACATGTCACTAGAAATGGCACTTTTGCCCCATTTTTCAAGGTCGGGGCTAGCGGATTACCAAAACATCGTAGACCGATGTTTAATGGCTTATATAAAAGCTATTCCTCATATCTACAATTTTCTTCAGTATTTATTTGCATCTATGGTATTATATAGCTCATTTTTCATTTTCACTTTATCTGGGAAAATTTGGTCCACCTTGCCCCCCCCCCACTATTTTTCACAAATTTCACCCCAGCACCTTGCCTTTATATAAGGAAAGAAATTGTCTCAAATTTATCAAAAAATTATTTTTCAAAATCTAGAAGGGGAGAGGGGGGTTTGTTTTCATTTCTTTCAAAGAAAATACCCTAACAATATAACTTCCAAACCTAATGGAAGGAGCAAAAAATATGGAAGACAACCACATCCTCCCCCAAATTTTTTCCCAAAAGAAATATTGCTTATAATAGTTCTTACTGCAGACGCTTTTCTTTGGCCCCGCACGGTGACCTGAAATGAAAAATCTATGAATATCTGCCACCTTTTATTCACAGCACATGTCCTTGTCATCTCAACTTTTTTCTCATTCTAACACTTTAAAGCTGTATCGAATCCAATTTTCCCAACAATTTATTTTTTTAAACACGATTTGTCTTTAAGGCATTTTTTAATATAGAAAAAATTAAGGGTAGGTAAAATGATTTTTCTTAGCTAGTATCTGTTTTTAGAGATATTTAACTCACTTAAGGTGGTATTTATCTTTAAATGAGCTCCACCGGTTGAGGCCAGGGATGCAAAGCCCCTTCCCCTCTGTGGAAAACCTTTAAACAACTATCAAAGTATGAAATTGAGAAATAAGGTTCCTGTTTTTAGGAATGTCGAGTCTCCTCTTCTGCTCCGACCTTGTCAATCCAAAAATAAAATAAATAAAAACAAATCAAAATAAAAGAAAAGTAACAAAATAAAAGAGGGACTACAATTACCTGTCAAATATTCTCAAGGCCCCTCCCCCTTCCCAGGTCACTTAGGGACAACCTGCCCTCATTTGGTCCTTTCGATGGATTGAATGAAAGCAAAGATTTACAGGTAAACGGATTAAAACAGGGTTGAATCATGGCAAAATACATGGGAAATACAGGCTACAATTAAAACTATATATTTGCATATTAGGGAAAGGAGGGGGCTGTTTTTGGGGTAGAGCAATTCCTAGGGTGGTGGCAAGAGAAAAATTAATTACAACAACCCCCTTTCCCAACTCAAAAATAAGCAAAAAAGTCGAATCAAAGTGATATATTGCATAAGAATTGCCAATTCCCCAGCCAGCGCACCCTCCAACACACGGCACCCGGAACAACTGCCTCGGTTGCTCCAGCCCCCCTCCCCCTTGGGACAGTTCTGGTTAGGGTAAAGTATAATGGAAACTCCTTCAAATGTGTTAACTAAAATTGTTTGGCATATTACGAGGTATGAATTGTTTTCCTAGCACGTTTCCTTCTCAATAGCCCGATTTGTAGGCTAAGCCTAATATCTATTTATGATTCTAAAAAATAATAATAATAATAATAAAAACAAGTTTTTCTTTAACTGAAAGTAAGGAGTGAAATCCTAGAAAATTCCCCATGTGTAAAATTTCTCCTTGGAAAGTTCACCCTAAGGAACTTCTCTCCCCACGGAAAATTGTCCCCGTGGAAAACTTTAACCCTGAAAAATGTATGTAATAAGAAATGCTATAGGCTACGTAAATACAGGGCAAATTTCATGACATTCAAACCTTCCCCTGGGAGCTCTGAGGGGTTATGTTATCCTCAAAGACATAATTACTGGGCTATTTAACTATCCTGAAAAAAATGGCCATCTCAAAATTGATCGGATGAATTTTAAGAAAAAAGGTGGGTGGGAGGGGGTCAGATACCCTCCAATCTTTTCGGCCACAAAAAAAGGCACTAGAACCTTTGATTTCTGTTCGAATGAGCCCTTTTTCAATGTTTTAAAACTATTGGGTCGAGGCAATCACCCCTGGGAAAAAAACAATGAACACGCATCCTTGATCTTTCTTCTGGAAAAAAAAACATATTTTCCAAATTTTTGCAGATGGGAGCTTGAAACTTCTACAATACGGTTCTTAAATACGCTGAATCTGATAGTGTGATATCTAAAGATTTTTTAATTTTGAAGGGGCGCCCCCCCTTTTTTTCGAAAATCAGGCAATTTTTTCAGACTTTTAGTGTTTGATGGGTAACACTAAACTTAAGGAATCTTATATATTTGGAATCAACAGAATAAGCAGATTTTTGGTAAAATTCTACTTTAGCTACTTTTGGCTATCTTGGAAAGGGATTAGGTTAGGAAAATGAAACTTTCAGGGATGGGTCAACGGGCTAAAGTATAACCCAGGAATGTATATTGAAGTATCTACCTCCACTCCTCCCTCTAGAGGGTAATGACCTTTGATGACCTTTAAAAATCTGTGTGCTATAAAAGTGAAACCTTGCAAAATAGATATTCTGGAAACGAGCTGGAAACAAAATTGTTTCCAGCTTCACAGCTTTGCTCAATCCCAATTAAGGTTTTAAAGATATGCAAATACATTTCCTAAATTTTGAAAAAAAAAATCATTGATATGGCTTAAAATTCTACTCAAATGAGAAGAACTGCATTTTCAGAACTAAAGCCAGAGAAAAGGAAACCAATAACTGAAAATTAAGGTAAAATGTTGTTTTGTCAAAATTGCAATAGGTAGCCTATTGACCTGTTATGTAGGCAAATTTCAGGACCCTCTAGAGGGAGAAGGAGTGGAGGTAGGTACTTCAAAATACCTTCTAGGGACATATTTTGGCACTTGTGCATTATATCTCATCCACCGCTATAGACTGTACAAGGAAATACTACAGGAAACCAGATAAACGGGTATTCGCTAGATAAATGGATCGCAAAGTGTGATTTCTCATTTCGTTTACAATATTTAAACTGTTGTTTTTGGGGGTTTAGGGTGGGAATAGGTGCCTAGGTTAGGCTAGGTCACGTATTTAATATATGCTATGCTGTACCCCCCCACCCTCTAATGTGCAAACATATAGCCCAAATTTGTTTCTAAACTATTATATTTTCATCCTATTTATTTTATTTCACTAGCATTAACCAAACTTGACTTCTTTTGTATATAGCGGTGGGTGAGATATAATGCAAAAGTACCTATACTTTAGCCTGTAGACCCATCCCTAAGAGTTTCAGGTACTTTCCCATTATGCGGACACCTCGGGTTAACCACTATAGAGTAGACAATGATAAAACCCGTTTTTGACGTGTTAACTGCTATAGAGTGGACAATGATAGCGGTACATTTTTACCAAATCATGTTAAAGGTACCTAGGTTAGGTTATTTAATATATGCAATGCTTTACCCCTACTCTACCCCCTAATGTGCAAATATATAGCCCAAATTTGTTTCAAAACTATTAGGCTATATATTCATCCTATTTTGTTTGGTCAATATATTCCAAATAATATTATTGATTTAGGAATAAAGTGAATACACTATTTTATGCCTTTTTTTAGGCTGATTACGAATATAATACGCATTTCTATCGGAAATGAATTACAGCCCCCCCCCCCCCTATATAGGCTATACCTAACAAAAACCTAACCCTGAATTGGCCTATATAGGGGGGGCTGAAATTCATTTCCGATAGAAATGCTTATTATATTAATAATCAGCATAAAAAAAGGCATCGAATGGTGTATTCACGTTAGTCCTAACTCAATAATATGATTTCGTATATATTGACCTTTTGTTTTATTTCACTAGCATTCGCCATACTTGACTTCTTAGAGATGTCCAAAATGGACATCTCTAGTGGTATGGTGATTTCAAAAAAAGCCCGAAACCCCTCCAAAATGGCGTCACATCAAAATAAGAAGTGTACCATTGGATTCAACATAGTCGAAAACAATAGTCAGGAAAATTACAATCCCCAATCATGAACAACAAGGAAAATCCCATTTTTGTATGGGTAGCACTGATCTGTCTCCTGTATTTTTTTTTTCTTTCTTTTTTTCCTAGGCTAGCGGTTTACCAGGACATCATGGAGATATGCTGAGTGGCTCATTCATAAGCTGTTTTTCACATCTACGTGCTTTTCATAAATTCCAGAATCTGCAAGTGCCATAAGGCACAAAAATAGCACATTCTGTGCCATTTCTAAAGGGGTGGGGCTAGCGGGCTACAAAAACATCATAAACCGATGTTTAATAGCTCACATAAAAGCTATTTCTCATATCTACGTTTTCTTTATAAATTAATTGAAAAAAACTTTTTCCACAAAATAAGTTTTTCAAAGAAAAGTAAAGAACTCGACAAAAAGACTATTACGTATAGGAGGAGGTTCCCCCTCCCCAATACCTCGCTCTTTACGCTAAGGCTTGACAATTAGTCCCAATTCCTTAAGAATGACTCCTGACACACAAGGGCCATTTAATATGAACAATGAGAAGGTTTTTTTTTAAATACCGTACAACTAAGTCTTAATATTTTGTATTTATTAAAGTTTTATAAGAGTAAATTTTCAACATTTATTTTGTTTTTAATAAAATACAAATTATGTTCTGGGTCTTAGACGGCACAGAGGGTGTTATTCCTCCTTCTCTTTGTGGTAGTTTGTTCTCGTTTTAAGTTTGACTTGGTGATTTATTGTAATTTCTGTTAATTTCTGAGAATTAGAAAACCCTACTGTAGAAGCTTCAAGCTCCTATTTGCAAACATATGGAATTTGTATTTTTTGCCAGAAGAAAGATCAGAAGAAGTATATAGTTCAAATAATATTAAAAAACATAAACAAAATCTTGTCGAACATAAAAAAAATTTTTGTTCAACATAAGTACACCAAAATCTGGATTCTTATAGTGATTATAGTGAAAGAGAAGGAGGGATAACACCCTCTGTGTCGTCTATGACCCAGAACATAATTTGCGTTTTATTAAAAACGAAATAAATGTTAAAAATTGTCTCTTAGAAAACTTCAATAAATACAAAATATTAAGACTTTTGGTAGTACAGTATTTAAAAAACCTTTTTGCTGTTCTAATTAAATAGCCCTTGTGTTTCAGGAGTTGTTCTTGAGGAATTGGGACAAATTGTCAAACCTTAGCGTAAAGAGCGAGGTATTGAGGAGGGGGAACCTCCTCCTATACGTAATAGTCTTTTTGTCGAGCACCCTCATTCCTAATACTTTTTTTGTTTTAAGTTTCAATGTTGCTTCTTACTTTCACCAGAGAAAAAACTTAACTTTTTTTCTGATCGTTTTTAAAATTATGTCAGAAAATCCAGCTCCTTCTCCGTGGAAAATTTTCTTCCCCTATAGAAGAGCTGTCTATGGAAAGTTCCTCCCATGCTAGGAAAAATCGACCCCGGACAATTCAATCCTCGCTGAAACTTGCGCCCCAGAAAGTTTCTTGCGGACGATTCTGCCTGAAAAACTCTTCGTAGCACAAATTCATTTGAAAGGCACTTTAAATTCCGATTATTTTCAAATCATGGCAAAAATCCCCCTTAGTGAAAAATTTCCCCCCGAAATCTCGCCCCCAAGTGGAGAGTTGTTCCAGCAAGATTCCCCCGCGGAGTCTTTCTCCAGTAGAAAATCCCCGGACCCGCGGATAGATCCTTTAGTCAATCCCAACCCGGTGAAAATTTTCCCCGTACAATTACCCTTTATATCTTCTCATATAAGGTTTAGTCGGGAAAGAGAAAATAAGACAAATAAAAAAATATTTCGTAGGGAAATTCTGGCAAATTTCCTCAGTGTTTAATTTCCCATGAAAAGTTCACCCTCTGAATACTTTCTCCTCACACAGAAAATGTCCCTCCTCATGCACTAAAATCTCCCCAGTAGAAAATTCACCCCCCCCCTTCTGCAAAAGTCCAAATAACAAATACTATACGTATACATTGGCCAAATTTCATAACTTACAGACTTTTCCCTAAGGGCTGTGTGGATATTTTTATATAATAGTTTTGATATAATAGGAAAAATACAGGTTACAGAAAGAGAAAGATAGACCGCTAACCTTTCGGCCATTTACTTCATTTTCAAATTACTTACGTAAGATTAATTTCGTTGTTCAAACTAGGTTAAATAGAGCACAATAATTGGGCTAATTCAATAAACAATTGCAATTAGTAGCAATAATTTATATTGAACGCGGGGTGGTTCTCAGATGTGGTAGCTTTGAAAGGTAGAGGAAGTTTTTTTTTTTTGCAAGGAACTGTAAATATATTTCTAGGTATTCATTTGACAGTGTTTAGGGGGGGGGGTATCTAGATTGGGTTAGGTTACGTATTTATTATATGCTATGCTTTACCCCCCCCCCCCTCCTCCTAGCCTGTCACACAATTTTACTCTGTCACACAATTTTATTTTTTAAAACAGTAAAAACTTCAGCGTAAAGAGCGAGGCGTTGAGGAGGGGACAGCCCCTTCATATACGGAATAATTTCTGTTCGTTTTAAGTTTTAATGTCTCCTTACTTTCAATTAATAAAAAACTTGTTTTTCTTATTTAATCTGACAAGAAGTCTTTTACCTTTATCGGACTATGCGTAAAATATTGCCAAAATTGAATTTGGCATTTTCGAAAAATAGCAAAAAGTGGCAAACTAACTACGTATATGGAATATAAAATTCGGTACTATCCCATTAAGCGGACCTCTCTGGTTAATCACTGTAGAGTAGGCAATGATAAAACCCGTTTTTGACGTCTTAACTGTTACAGAGCAGGCAATGATAGCAAGGTTTTCATTGCGTATACGATATTAAACAGTGTTTTTTTTAGGTTTCGGGGGGGGGCGGTACCTATGTTACGTTAGGTTACGTATTTAATATATGCAATGTTTTACACCCCCCCCCCCCACTAATGTGCAAATATATAGCCCAAATTTATTTCTAAACTATTATATATTCATCCTATTTTATAACATTAGCATTAACCAAACTTGACTTTTTAGAGAGGCCCGCATAACGGGATAGTACCTAAAATTCTATAAAAAAAAAACATTTAGTGTCTACATGGAGCGTTTGGGATGGACTCAAAGCACCCTTCCCCTCTTTTTACTTATGTACCTGATAAACGTAACAGGGACAGTAACATCGTGGCCTCGTGTCTATCCTGTCCTAATCATCACACTTGCCAAATAAGGTATATTTCAAAAACGACTTTACTTCAAATTAGCATTATACTGAATATGTCGAAAATAAAATCGATAATTTTTCCTTCATTCTTTGCTAATTAATTTTATTCTATTGTAAAACAGGGCATTCCAAAGAATGATAAATAGGGAACTAAAAAATCAATTGCACTAAAACTACAGAAGCGGAATTTCCCCCTTTTTTCGAAAATAAGGCAAATTTTCTCAGGCACGGAACTTTTGATGGGTAAAACTAAACTTAATAAAACTTACATATTTGAAATCAGCATAAAAATCTGATTCTATTTATGTATCTAATGGTATCAAAACTCCGGTTTTTAGAGTTTTGGTTACTATTGAGCCGGGTCGCTCCTTACTTACAGTTCGCTACCACGAACTGTTTGACAGTTTGATTAGAAGTACTGTACCTCAGCAGTCAGATCAACTCCGAAGAGCCGTGAATTTCTACGTCTCCCGTCTCTGGCGGTTCCCACAACCGTCAGGGTTCTAACAAGTGTACTTTACCAGGGTTGCCACCGTCCGGGATTAATCCCGGTTTCCCGGATTTTTTTGCGGTCCAGGATTTTTTGTGTCCGGAATTTTCAGAATTTTTTGAAGAAAACCGGGATTTTTTGCTAAAAACCGGGATTTTTTTATTAAAAAGAGATTTTCAACGAATGGGGCTGATAGTGTACTATTTTTTCTGTACGGTGTCACAAAGATTCCCTATTTTTGTTTGTTCCATCTGGATTTGCACTATTACAGTAAGGCAACGATTATTTTGTTCGGGATTTGACTTTAAAAAATTCGACTCCTATGTGATGAGGGGTGATGAAATCAAAACAAAAACATTTGCTTGTGTTCTGGACATAATTTTATATGTCTCGAATGTAATCAGAAATCAAGAGCAGCGGAAGCGACAAATACCATCAGTAAACTTGTTATGCTCAGTAGAGCTGGGTTCTAGTATCTTTTTATTTTGGTGTTTATTTTTTTAGTTGGTTGATTACTTAGTGCGTTTTACTAATAACTTGGTAGTAATAGTATTTCTGACTGTTGCTTTACAGTTTTCTGTTCAAATACCCAAAGGCCGGGTTTAATCCCGAAAAAGTTGGATTCTAAGTGCCCAGATTAGGGAAAAAGGGGTCTGTTTTTCTTCCGGATTCTTTCGTGTGAAAGTAGCTGATTCCTTTAGTTTGTACACTGAAGAATCCGTGAACTGAATGTTTGAATGATATTGTGTGGATTTTTCTCAGATTTTAGTACGTTCGGAATTCAGGTTTTCTGGGTCGTGAAGGAAAAACAACGAGTCCTTTTTCCAGATTTCCGTCCCACTTTTCCAGAGAACGTATAGTCTGGACGCGCTATATGGCTGCAAAGCGTGACGTTAATTCATGGGCGGGAAATTCAAATAACGATGAAACGTGGGTGCGTAGACACGTTTTCTCGATACTTTGGCGAGTTACAACTAGAAACCACGTTTCACCGTGCTACGTATTACGCGCCTTGATTTTTACGTCATCACTGTGCAACCCTATGTTGTATAACCTAAATACTGTGATCCGGGATTTTTTTCGAAATTCCGAGAATTTTTTAAAGAAAAATCGGGATTTATTTTTGAGTCAGTGGCAACCCTGTACTTTACCCGTGGTATAGAAGTTCGCACTAGTAGACCCCAGGTACCATAAAGATTAAACTCCCTGTTTATCTTTGCTTTCCCTCCCGGAAAGGTATTTCGGTTCTTGGGCATTATATGGGCAGTTACAAGGAAACCAGTGACGAAAAACCCGGATTTTGACGAGTTAATTCAAGACACCGCTATAAAGTAATGGAATGCAGTGCGAGGTTTTCATTGCGTATACGATATTTAAACTGTTGTTTTTTGGGGTTTAGGGGGGAGGTACCTAGGTTAGGTTACGCATTTAATTTCTACAATGCTTTACCCCTCCCCCCTCAATGTGCAAATATATAGCCCAAATTTGTTTATAAACTATTATAAATTTATCCTATTTTATTTCATTAGCATTAACCAAACTAGACTTTTTAGAAATGCCCAAGTACCGGTATTTCTTACCAAAGCGTTCGCCCTGTAAACCAGCTCTCTTTGTAGAGTTGTCAATCTAGTCATCAATCTAGGCTAAATAACCAAGTCAAAGGTAACAAATAAAATCTTACTTGTTTTCAAATCGAACTACATAAACTGAATAAAGACATAGACATCCTGTTATTCCTCTTCTTGTTCCTAGACAAGCAAAGTCACCTGGGTGTTGCGTATAGAGTCCAACCAATCCAAACCCTCACATGGTGCAAGTTCAAACTCAAACGAATTAATCAATTCCCCCTTTTTCCTTCCACTCACTTTCAACCGAAATCGCTATCCAAAAATACATTTTTAACAAGGGTGAGTCACCCTTCATACTGCGCAGTTAAAATCCAGTGAATTTTAGCTGTCAACAAAATGAAAGGAAAAACTTGGCTGAAGGAAAATTTGGCTGATTTTCGAAAAAAGGGGGAAAGATATAGCTAAAAGCTATAGAACCTTAACGAAAATCACACCATCAGATTCAGCGTATCAGAGAACCCTACTGTAGAAGTTTCAAAAGCCATTAACCAAATAAAAGTAAAATTAAAACGCAAATTTTGTTTTAATTATTCATGTACGGTGAGCCAAAATCAAAACCTGCATTAATTCAAAAACGTTCAAAAACTAAATAAATAAAAAACAGGTTTTTTAACTGAAAGTAAGGAGCGACGTTAAAACTTAAAACGAACAGAAATTATTCCGTATATGAAAGGGGCTGTCCCCTCCTCAACGCCTCGCTCTTTACACTAAAGTTTCACTTCTTCACAACTCTAAATTTTTTATAAATAAAAAACTTTAGTGTAAAGAGCGAGACGTTAAGGAGGAGACATTCCCTTTCATATACGGAATAATTTCTTCTCGTTTTAAGTTTTAATGTCGCTCCTTACTTTCTGTTAAAAAGACTGTTTTTTTTTAAATTTAATCCTAGGAAGGACTCAACTTTTTTCTTCGTAGTTGGAGCCATCGCGTTTTTACTTGCTTCCGCTTTTTCTTTAAGTGGCTTAACGGTTCCATTCTCAATTTCGTGACCGAGGTAATTTGTTTGTCTTTGTGCCAATCTAAATTTCTCTTCATTAAGTGTTTATCAAATTATGGATCTGCCAAGTATGCTTTTAAACTCCATTATACTTTAAAACCAGATTTTGCTTTAAAACTAAATCAAAAGGCACTGTCTGAGAAATAAAACTTAGTATCATTCCAAAAAACTCTATCTATGCTCTTTGACAACCTAGACCCTTACACTCTTTTGACTTATTTATATTGTAAGCGCGGAAGTAGTAAACGTAGCAGCCCCGAAAGTTTCAGCTTAATACACCCAGTCGTGCTAGATATTTTTCTGTTTTTTCTTATTGGTAACCAAACACACACTGCCATTTTATAAAGGTTGCAGGCGTAGCTGCAACCTAGCAAAGGGCAAACCACAGCCCATAGTAACCAAAATTTAAAAAATATGTTTCTAAAAAAACTGTTTAGTTAAAAAAAATTGCCATCTGAAACTGATTCAAGAATAGTAATTATTATTTCGGTTCGTCTTATTGCGAAAAGAAATTAATGGTGATTAAAAAAAAAAAATGAAACCCCTCGAAAACGGTGTCCGATTAAAATCAAATGTGTACCATTGGAATCAGCATAATCGAAAACTTTGTACAGGGAAATTACAACCCTCTGGCCTGAACAGCAAGAAATATTTTTGCATGGGAAGCACTGATCTGTCTCCCGTTTTTTCTTCTTTGTTTCCAGGGCTATCTGTTTACTAGAACATCATAGAGATGTTTAATGGCTCATTTGAAAACTATTTCTTATATCTACGTGATTTTTATAAATTCAATCCTCTGCAAGTGTCACATGTCACTAAAAATGGCACTTTTGCGCCATTTCTCAAGGGTGGGGCTAGCGGGCTACCAAAACATCGTAGACCGATGTTTAATGGCTTATTTAAAAGCTATTCCTCATATCTACAATTTTCTTCAGTATTTCTTTGCATCTATGGTACTATATAGCTCATTTTTCATTTTCACTTTATATGGGAAAATTTGGTCTACCTTGCCCCCCCCCCCCACTATTTTTCACAAAATATCGCCCCAGCACCTTGCCTTTATATAAGGAAAGAAAGTGTCTCAAATTTATCAAAAAATTATTTTTCAAAATTTATTATGGGAGAGGGGGGTTTGTTTTAATTTATTTCAATGAAAATACCATAAAAATATAACTTCCAAACCGAATGGAAGAAGTACAAAATCTGGAACACAACCACATCCTCCCCCAAATTGTGTCCCAAAAGAAAAATGACTTATAATAGTTCTTACTGCAGACGCTTTCCTTTCGCCCCGCACGGTGGGCTGAAATGAAAAATCTATGAATATCTGCCACCTTTCATTCACAGCACATGACCTTGTCATCACAACTTTTTTCTCATTCTTACACTTTAAAGATGTATCGAATCCAATTTTCGCAACAGTTTATTGTTTTAAGCACGATTTGTCTTTAAGGCATTTTTTAATATAGAAAAAATTAAGGGTAGGTAAAATGATTTTTCTTAGCTAGGATCTGTTTTTAGAGATATTTAACTCACTTAAGGTGGTATTTATCTTTAAACGAGCTCCACCAGTTGAGGCCAGGGATGCGAAGCACCTCCCCCTCTCTGGAAAACCTTTAAACAACTATCAAAGTATGAAATTGAGAAATATGGCTCCTGTTTTTAGGAATGTCTAGTCTCCCCTCCTGCTCCGACCTTGTCCATCCAAAAATAAAATAAATCAAAATAAATCAAACTAAAAGAAAAGTAACAATATAAAAAAGGGATTACAATGACCTGTAAAACATTCTCAAGGCCCATCCCCCTCCCCAGGTCACTTAGGGACAACCTGGCCTCATTTGGTCCTTTGGATGGATTGAATGAAAGCAAAGATTGACGGGTGGACGGATTGAAACAGGGATGAATCAAGACAAAATACATGGGAAATACAGGCTACAATTAACACCATATGTGTGCATATTAGGGAAAGGAGGGTGCTGTTTTTAGGGCAGAGTAATTCCTAGGGTGGTGCCAAGAGAAAAATTAATTACAACAACCCCCTTTCCAAACTCAAAAATAAGCAACAAAGTCAAATCAAAGTGATATTTTGCACAAGAATTGCCAATTCCCCAGCCAGAGCACCCTCCCACCCCCGGCACCCAGACCACCTGCCTCGGTTGCTCCAGCCCCCCCTCCTCCTTGGGACAGTTCTGGTTATGGTAAAGTATAATGGAAACTCCTTCAGATGTTTTAACTAAAATTGTTTGGCATATTACGAGGTATGAATTGTTTTCCTAGCACGTTTCCTTCTCAATAGCCCGATTTGTAGGCTAAGCCTAATATCTATTTATGATTCTAAAAAATAATAATAATAATAATAAAAACAAGTTTTTCTTTAACTGAAAGTAAGGAGTAAAATCCTAGAAAATTCCCCATGTGTAAAATTTCCCCTTGGAAAGTTCACCCTAAGGAACTTCCCTCCCCACGGAAAATTGTCCCCGTGGAAAACTTTAACCCTGAAAAATGTATGTAATAAGAAATGCGATAGGCTACGTAAATACAGGGCAAATTTCATGACATTCAAACCTTCCCCTGGGAGCTCTGAGGGGTTATGTTATCCTCAAAGACATAATTACTGGGCTATTTAACTATGCTGAAAAAAAAATGGCCATCTCAAAATTGATCGGATGAATTTTAAGAAAAAAGGTGGGTGGGAGGGGGTCAGATACCCTCCAATCTTTTCGGCCACAAAAAAAGACTCTGTTCGAATGAGCCCTTTTTCAATGTTTTAAAACTATTGGGTCGATGCAATCACCCCTGGGAAAAAAACAATAAACACGCATCCTTGATCTGGAAAAAAAAACAACATATTTTCCAAATTTTTGCAGATGGGAGCTTGAAACTTCTACAATACGGTTCTTAAATACGCTGAATCTGATAGTGTGATATCTAAAGATTTTTAATTTTGAAGGGGTGCCCCCCCCCTTTTTCGAAAATCAGGCATTTTTTTCAGACTTGTAGTGTTTGATGGGTAACACTAAACTTAACGAATCTTATATATATGGAATCAACAGAATAAGCAGATTTTTGGTAAAATTCTACTTTAGCTACTTTTGGCTATCTTGGAAAGGGGTTAGGTTAGGAAAATGAAACTTTCAGGGATGGGTCTACAGGCTATAGTATGCCTCGGGACTGTATATTGAAGTATCTACCTCCACTCCTCCCTCTAGAGGGTAATGACCTTTGATGACCTTTAAAAATCTGTGTGCTATAAAAGTGAAACCTTGCAAAATAGATATTCTGGAAACGAGCTGGAAACAAAATTATTTCCAGCTTCACAACTTTGCTCAATCCCAATTAAGGTTTTAAAGATATGCAAATACATTTCCTAAATTTTGAAAAAAAAAATCATTGATATGGCTTAAAATTCTACTCAAATGAGAGGAACTGCATTTTCAGAACTAAAGCCAGAGAAAAGGGAACCAATAACTCAAAATTAAGGTAAAGTGTTGTTTCGTCAAAATTTCAATAGGTATAGACCTGTTATGTAGGCAAATTTCAGGACCCTCTAGAGGGAGAAGGAGTGGAGGTAGGTACTTCAAAATACCTTCCAGGGACATACTTTGGCACTTGTGCATTATATCTCACCCACCGCTATAGACTGTACAAGGAAATACTACAGGATACCAGATAAACGGGTATTCGCTAGATAAATGGATCGCAAAGTGTGATTTCTCATTACGTTTACAATATTTAAACTGTTGTTTTTGGGGGTTTAGGGTGGGAATAGGTGCCTAGGTTAGGCTAGGTCACGTATTTAATATATGCTATGCTGTACCGCCCACCCTCTAATGTGCAAATATATAGCCCAAATTTGTTTCTAAACTATTATATTTTCATCCTATTTATTTTATTTCACTAGCATTAACCAAACTTGACTTCTTTTGTATATAGCGGTGGGTGAGATATAATGCAAAAGTACCTATACTTTAGCCTGTAGACCCATCCCTAAGAGTTTCAGGTACTTTCCCATTATACGGACACCTCGGGTTAACCACTATAGAGTAGACAATGATAAAACCCGTTTTTGACGTGTTAACTGCTATAGAGTGGACAATGATAGCGGTACATTTTTACCAAATCATGTTAAAGGTACCTAGGTTAGGTTATTTAATATATGCAATGCTTTACCCCTACTCTACCCCCTAATGTGCAAATATATAGCCCAAATTTGTTTCAAAACTATTAGGCTATATATTCATCCTATTTTGTTTGGTCAATATCTACCAAATCATATTATTGAGTTAGGAATAAAGTGAATACACCATTCGATGCCTTTTTTTATGCTGATTACGAATATAATAAGCATTTCTATTGGAAATTAATTTCTGGCCCCCCCCCCTATATAGGCTATGCCTAACCTAACCTAACCCTGAATTGGCATATATAGGGGGGGGCTAGAATATCGTCCTAGAATATCGTGAATCACAAACCCCTGAATCACAAAGGCCGGTTAATTTGAATAGATAGCTCTTTTGAAAGTACTAAAAAAAAAAATAGTCCTAAATAGTCCTAGAATATCGTGAATCACAAACCCCTGAATCACAAAGGCCGGTTAATTTGAATAGATAGCTCTTTTGAAAGTACTAAAAAAAATTTAACGAAAAGAGCGAGGTATTGACTAGGGGGTGAACTCCGAAGCCCCTCATATACGTAATAATATCTGTTCGTTTTAAGTTTTAACGTTGCTCCATACTTTCAGTTGAAAAAACTCATTTTTTATTTAATTTCTGATCTTTTTTTAAATAATGCTGGAAAATCCGGCACCCCCATCATAAAAATGTCCCTTCCCCCTAGAAAACATCCTCCATGGAAAGATCCTCCCCCTAAAATGAGCGTGGGAGGGAGCGAAGTTGCCCTCCAATTTTTTTGGTCACTTAAAAAGGGCACTAGAGCTTTTAATTTCCGTTGAAATGAGCCCTCTCACGATATTCTAGGACTACTTTATCGATACGATTACCCCTGGGAAAAAAAAACAACAAACAAATAAACACGCATCCATGATATTTTTTCTGGCAAAAAATACAAATTCCCTATGTTTGCAAATAGGAGCTTAAAGCTTCTACAGTAGGGTTTTCTAATTCTCAGAAATTAACAGAAATTACAATAAATCACCAAGTCAAACTCAAAACGAGAACAAACTACCACAAAGAGAAGGAGGAATAACACCCTCTGTGCCGTCTATGACCCAGAACATAATTTGCGTTTTATTAAAAACGAAATAAATGTTAAAAATTGTCTCTTAGAAAACTTCAATAAATACAAAATATTAAGACTTTTGGTTGTACAGTATTTAAAAAACCTTCTTACTGTTCTAAATAAATGGCCCTTGTGTTTCAGGAGTCGTTCTTGAGGAATTGGGACAAATTGTCAAGCCTTAGCGTAAAGAGCGAGGTATTGGGGAGAGGGGACCTCCTCCTATACGTAATAGTCTTTTTGTCGAACACCCTCATTCCTAATACTTTTTTTGTTTTAAGTTTCAATGTTGCTTCTTACTTTCACCTGAGAAAAAACTTAACTTTTTTTTCTGATCGTTTTTAAAATTATGTCAGAAAATCCAGCTCCTTCTCCGTGGAAAATTTTCTTCCCCTAGAGAAAAGCTGTCTATGGAAAGTTCCTCCCATGCTAGGAAAAATCGACCCCGGACAATTAAATTCTCGCTGAAACTTGCGCCCCAGAAAATTTCTTGCGGACGATTCTGCCTGAAAAACTCTTCGTAGCACAAATTCATTTGAAAGAGACTTTAAATTCTGATTATTTTCAAATCATGGCAAAAATCCCCCTTAGTGAAAAATTTCCCCCCGAAATCTCGCCCCCAAGTGGAGAGTTGTTCCAGCAAGAGTCCCCCGCGGAGACTTTCTCCAGTAGAAAATCTCCGGACCCGCGGATAGATCCTCTAGTCACTCCCAACCCGGTGAAAATTTTCCCCGTACAACTACCCTTTATATCTCCACATATGAGGTTTAGTCGGGAAAGAGAAAATAAGACAAATAAAAAAATATTTCGTAGGGAAATTCTGGCAAATTTCCTCAGTGTTTAATTTCCCATGAAAAGTTCACCCTCTGAATACTTTCTCCTTACACACAAAATGTCCCTCCTCATGCACTAAAATATCCCCAGTAGAAAATTCCCCCCCCCCGTCCGAAAAAGTCCAAATAACACATACTATACGTATACAATGGCCAACTTTCATAACTTACAGACTTTTCCCTAAGGTGTGGATATTTTTATCCTCGAAGGTAGAGTTATAGGGCTTTTCAACTGCACTAAATAAAATGGCTTTCTTAAAATCTTGATCGAATGACTTCGGGGAAAAGGGGGTGTTTGTTACCACGATCTGTTTGATGTAGCTCTGTATGTTTCTTAGAAAATTTCTTTTGTGAAGTTTAAAAAATTAAGCCATCAGTATAAATCAGAATATTTCCTTTAGAGCCTTTCTTAAAGTTGCTATGAAGATGTAAGGTTTTTAAAGCTTATGATTTTTACATCTTAGACTATAAGTTTTGATATAATAGGAAAAATACAGGTTACAGAAAGAGAAAGATAGACCGCTAACCTTTCGGCCATTTACTTCATTTTCAAATTACTTACGTAAGATTAATTTCGTTGTTCAAACGAGGTTAAATAGAGCACAATAATTGGGATAATTCAATAAACAATTGCAATTAGTAGCAATAATTTATATTGAACGCGGGGTGGTTCTCAAATTTGGGAGCTTTGAAAGGTTGAGGAAGTTGTTTTTTTTTTTGCAAGGAACTGTAAGTATATTTCTAGGTATTCATTTGACAGTGTTTAGGGGGGGTATCTAGATTGGGTTAGGTTACGTATTTAATATATGCTATGCTTTACCCCCCCCACCCCCTAGCCTGTCACACGATTTTACTCTGTCACACAACTTTATTTTTTAAAACAGTAAAAACTTCAGCGTAAAGAGTGAGGCGTTGAGGAGGGGACAGCCCCTTCATATACGGAATAATTTCTGTTCGTTTTAAGTTTTAATGTCGCTCCTTACTTTCAATTAAAAAAAAAACTTGTTTTTTTTATTTAATCTGACAAGAAGTCTTTTGCCTTTATTGGACTATGCGTAAAATATTGCCAAAATTGAATTTGGCATTTTCGAAAAATAGCAAAAAGTGGCAAACTAACTACGTATATGGAATATAAAATTCGGTACTGTCCCATTAAGCGGACCTCTCTGGTTAATCACTGTAGAGTAGGCACTGATAAAACCCGTTTTTGACGTCTTAACTGTTACAGAGCAGGCAATGATAGCAAGGTTTTCATTGCGTATACGATATTAAACAGTGTTTTTTTTAGGTTTAGGGGGGGGGAGGTACCTATGTTACGTTAGGTTACGTATTTAATATATGCAATGTTTTACCCCCCCCCCCACTAATGTGCAAATATATAGCCCAAATTTATTTCTAAACTATTATATATTCATCCTATTTTATTTCATTAGCATTAACCAAACTTGACTTTTTAGAGAGGCCCGCATAACGGGATAGTACCTAAAATTCTATAAAAAAAACATTTAGTGTCTACATGGAGCGTTTGGGATGGACTCAAAGCACCCCTCCTCTCTTTTTACTTATGTACCTGATAAACGTAACAGGGACAGTAACATCGTGGCCTCGTGTCTATCCTGTCCTTATCATCACACTTGCCAAATAAGCTATATTTCAAAAACGACTTTACTTCAAATTAGCATTATACTGAATATGTCGACTGTAAAATCGATAATTTTTCTTTCATTCTTTGCTAATTAATTTTATTCTATTGTAAAACAGGGCATTCCAAAGAATGATAAATAGGGAACTAAAAAATCAATTGCACTAAAACTACTGAAGCGGAATTTCAATGTCTAGGGCGTCAATTGACAAAAGTGGAGGGGGCAGTAGGGATGACTTTCTCCCCTAGATTTTGAAAATAACCTTTTTAATTTCATTGAAAGATTCCCTTTTTAATATCTTAATTGATAAAATGGAAAAAGACAAGGACAAAATTGCACCTAGATTTTTTAAAAATAGGCCTACATTTTGCCCCCACCCTCACATATTTTCACGAATTGATGTCACTGATTTAAATGGCAAGAAATTGTCCAAAAAAGCCGATACTTGTCAATTAGCTGGAACCCACGCGATATATTGTATAGGGAAGTTGCTTTAGAAATTAGTCAACGCTAAACAACTTTTTTAAAAAAAAGTTGTGTGACAGAGTCAAACTTTAGCGTAAAGAGCGAGGCGTTGAGGAGGGGGCAGCCCCTTTCATATACGGAATAATTTCTGTTCGTTTTAAGTTTTAATGTCGCTCCTTACTTTCACTTAAAAAAAACTTGTTTTTTTTATTTAATTTCTGAACGTTTTTGA
This sequence comes from Artemia sp. Qi Xiang Cuo, assembly GCF_049724085.1. Taxonomy (NCBI): domain Eukaryota; kingdom Metazoa; phylum Arthropoda; class Branchiopoda; order Anostraca; family Artemiidae; genus Artemia; species Artemia sp. Qi Xiang Cuo. The sequence goes on along the minus strand of NC_142806.1, from coordinate 909,924 downwards.
ATTAATGCAGCTTTGATTTTGGCTCACCGTAAATGAATAATTAGAATGACATTTGCATATTAATTTTACTTGTTTTGGCTAAATGGCTTTCTCGAAATTTCATTCTGACGTAACTTACGTAACGAACTCCTATATTTGCATGTTTTTATTACGTATATTAGGGAGTTTACCCCTATTCAATACCTCGCTCTTTACGCTAAAGTTCGAATTTTTTCGAATCACAAACCCCTGAATCACAAAGGCCGGTTAATTAGAACAGATAACTCTTTTGAAAGTACAAAAAAAAACTTTAGCGTAAAGGACAAGGTATTGAATAGGGGGCGAACCTCCTCGTATACGTAATAATTTCTGTTTGTTTTAAGTTTTAATGTTGATCCTTACTTTCATTTGAAAAAACTTTTTTTTAATTTAATTTCTGATCGTTATTTAAATAATGCTGGGAAATCCGGCGCCACCTTCACAGAAATGTCCCTTCCCCCCAGGAAACTTCCTCCATGGAAAGATCCTACCCCGTAACCCCTCCTCCGACCCTTTCCCTTACCAAAAAAAAATCTTCCTGAAACGTCTGTATACTTTCCATTAACCAATATTATACGTAAAGCATGGGCAAAGCTGATAACTTGCAGCCCTTCCCCCGGGAATTGCGGGGGATTAAGTCATCCTCAAAGACATCTTTATTTGATTTTCGACTATGCTGAACAAAATGGCTATCTCAAAATTTTGATTGGGTGACTTCGGAAAAAAATGAGCGTGGGAGGGGGCCAAGTTGCCCTCCAATTTTTTTTGGTCACTTAAAAAGGGCGCTAGAACTTTTAATTTCCGTTCAAATGAGCTCTCTCACGATATTCTAGGACTACTGGATCGATACAATCACCCCTGTGGAAATAAAAAAAAACAAAAAACAAATTAACACGCATCCGTTCTTCTGGCAAAAAATAAAAAATTCCATATTTTTGTAGATAAGAACTTGAAACTTCTATAGTAGGGTTCTCTGATACCCTGAATCTGATGGTGTAATTTTCATTAAAGTTCTACTACTTTTAGGGGTTGTTTCCCCCTTTTTTCGAAAACAAGGCAAATTTTCTCAGGCGCGGAACTTTTGATGGGTAAAACTAAACTTAATAAAACTTACATATTTGAAATCAGCATAAGAATCTGATTCTATTTATGTATCTAATGGTATCAAAACTCCGGTTTTTAGAGTTTTGGTTACTATTGAGCCGGGTCGCTCCTTACTTACAGTTCGCTACCACGAACTGTTTGACAGTTTGATTAGAAGTACTGTACCTCAGCAGTCAGATCAACTCCGAAGTGCCGTGAATTTCTACGTCTCTCGTCTCTGGCGGTTTCCACAACCGTCAGGGTTCTAACAAGTGTACTTTACCAGGGTTGCCACCGTCCGGGATTAATCCCGGTTTCCCGGATTTTTTTGCGGTCCGGGATTTTTTGTGTCCGGAATTTTCAGAATTTTTTGAAGAAAACCGGGATTTTTTGCTAAAAACCGGGATTTTTTTATTAAAAAGAGATTTTCAACAATTTTGGCTGATAGTCTACTAATTTTTTCTATACGGTATCACGAATATTCTCGGTTTTTGTTTGTTCCCTCTAGATTTGTGCTATTACACTGGGGCAACGACTTTTTTGCTCGAGATTTTACTTTTGAAAATTCGACTCCAATGTAACGACAAGCGGTGAACTCAAAACAAAAACATTCGCTTAAGTTCTTGACATCATTTTATGAGTCTCGAATGTATTCCGAAATCTAGAGCAGCAGAAGTGATAAATACCATCGGAAAACTTGTTATGCTCAGTAGAGCTCAGTTCCAGTGTCTTTTTATTTCGGTGTTTTGCAGATGGAACTTCGCGAAAAATTAGTTTTATAAAGATATGACAAAATGATCTGCCAGCATTCTGTGATTTCCATAGGTTGTAGCAGGTTTCAATAGTTTAGGTTCAATATACGTAGTCGTACGTTTGTGCTGTTTAAAGAACGTAAATCAATTGGTTCAAAAGATCGCTATCAGCGTATTCCCCAGATTTTCTAATATTTTTAGACACTTTCATGCGCATGATATTCCACTCAGTATTCAAGTTCCAAACTTTAAAGATCGCAGATGAGCATCCAGATAATCGACAAAAAATTGAAAACGATTATCTGGATTACGTTCTTTAAGAAGACTTAGTGTTTATACTTGTGCTAACCGAGCTTAGTTGGATTTACTGAAGCTCATTTGTCCAGTTTCTCAGGGTTGTCATTTCAGTTGTGATTACCGAAACGATTACTGAACCGTACCAATAAATATCTGAGAAAGTTAGTTATTTTTTTAGTTGGTTGCTTTACTTAGTGCTTTTTACTAATAACTAGGTAGTAATAGTATTTCTGACTGTTGCTTTACAGTTTTCTGTTCAAATACCCAAAGGCCGGGTTTAATACCAAGAAAGTTGGATTCTAAGTGCCCAGATTCGGGAAAAAGGGGTCTGTTTTTCTTCCGGATTCTTTCGTGTGAAAGCAGCTGATTCCTTTATTTTGTACACTGAAGAATCCGTGAACTGAATGTTTGAATGATATTGTGTGGACTTTTCTCAGATTTTAGTATGTTCGGAATTCAGGTTTTCTGGGTCGTGAAGTCGGGCCTCGAGATTTGAAAAGGATGCTTTTATAAAATGAATGATAGTTCCGCTGTCCACATCTTGATAGGCGTGAATTTCGATAAACAGAAAAGCAGGTATGGTAAAAGGGAAAGGGACGTGTGAAGTCCTGATAAAAGGGAACTTTTTACCTGTTGCCAAACAATATTGAATATTAGCGCGTCCAGATTATCCATTTTCTGGAAAAATGGGACGGAAATCTGAGAATGTAGACAGGTATTCCGTCCCATTTTTCGTTTTCTGGGCAGGAATAATCAGAGGGTCAGAAAATTGAAAAATGGGAAGGAAGTGGTAGCATAGACAGCTTTTTTGAAAAACAATGCCAGAAGAAGAAGACAATTAGACACGATAAGTGATAAATAAGAACAGTTGTCGAAGATGGTTTGGAATAGAAAAAGGGATAAATTGTCTAACGGAGGCTCTAAATTTGATTTTATGGGTTTTGGCTCAAAAAAACAGATTTGATGAGGATGGCTGATAAATTTGTACAGGTATTTTTTGAAAAACCACCAGGTATTTGAAAAAACCGCCGAGTTTGGACAACGATTCCTTTTTCCAGATTTCCGTCCCATTTTTCCAGAGAACGGATAGTCTGGACGTGCTATACGGCTGCGAAGCGTGACGTTAATTCATGGGCGGGAAATTCAAATAACGATGAAACGTGGGTGCGTAGACACGTTTTCTCGATACTTTGGCGAGTTACAACTAGAAACCACGTTTCACCGTGCTACGTATTACGCACCTTGATTTTTACGTCATCACTGTACAACCCTATGCTGTATAACCTAAATACTGTGATCTGGGATTTTTTTCAAAATTCCGAGAATTTTTTTAAGAAAAATCGGGATTTTATTTTCGAGCTGGTGGCAACCCTGTACTTTACCCGTGGTATAGAGGTTCACACTACTTGACCCCAGGTACCATAAAGATTAAACTCCCCGATTATCTTTGCTTTCCCTCCCGGAAAGGTATTTCAGTTCTTGGGCATTATATGGGCAGTTACAAGGAAACCAGTGACGAAAAACCTGGTTTTGACTAGTTAATTCAAGACACCGCTATAAAGTGATGGAATGCATTGCGTGGTTTTCATTGCGTATACGATATTTAAACTGTTGTTTTTTGGGAGGTACCTAGGTTAGGTTACGCATTTAATTTATGCAAGGCTTTACCCCCCCCCCCCCTCAATGTACAAATATATAGCCCAAATTTGTTTATAAACTATTATGTATTCATCCTATTTTATTTCATTAGCATTAACCAAACAAGACTTTTTAGAAATGCCCAAGTACCGGTATTTCTTACCAAAGCGTTCGCCCTGTAAACCAGCTCTCTTTGTAGAGTTGTCAATCTAGTCTTCAATCTTGGCTAAATAACCAAGTCAAAGGTAGCAAATAAAATCTTACTTGTTTTCAAATCGAACTACATAAACTGAATAAAGACATAGACATCCTGTTATTTCCCTTCTTGTTCTTAGACAAGCAAAGTCACCTGGGTGCTGCGCATAGAGTCCAACCAATCCCAACCAATCCAAACCCTCACATGGTGCAACGTTAAACTCAAACGAATTAACCAATTCCCCCTTTTTCCTCCCACTCACTTTCAACCGAAATCGCTGTCCAAAAATACATTTTTAACAAGGATAAGTCACCCTTCATACTGCGCAGTTAAAATCCAGTGAATTTTAGCTGTCAACAAAATGAAAGGAAAAACTTGGCTTAAGGAAAATTTGGCTGATTTTCGAAAAAAGGGGAAAAGACCCCTAAAAACTATAGAACCTTAATGAAAATCACACCATCAGATTCAGCGTGTCAGAGAACCCTACTGTAGAGGTTTCAAAAGCCATTAACCAAATAAAAGTAAAATTAATACGCAAATTTTGTTTTAAATATTCATGTACGGTGAGCCAAAATCAAAACCTGCATTAATTCAAAAACGTTCAAAAACTAAATAAAAAAAAAACAAGTTTTATAACTGAAAGTAAGGGATGACGTTAAAACTTAAAACGAACAGATATTATTCCGTTTATGAAAGGGGCTGTCCCCTCCTCAACGCCTCGCTCTTTACACTAAAGTTTCACTTCCTCACAACTCTATTTTTTTTATCAATAAAAATCTTTAGTGTAAAGAGCGAGACGTTGAGGAGGGGACAGCCCCTTTGATATTTTCTGTTCGTTTTAAGTTTTAATGTCGCTCCTTACTTTCTGCTAAAAAAACTGTTTTTTTTTTATTTAATCCTAGGAAGGACTCAACTTTTTTCTTCGTAGTTGGAGCCATCGCGTTTTTACTTGCTTCCGCTTTTTCTTTAAGTGGCTTAACGGTTCCATTCTCAATTTCGTGACCGAAGTAATTTGTTTGTCTTTGTGTCAATCTAAATTTCTCTACATTAAGTGTTTATCCAATTATGGGTCTACCAAGTATACTTGAAACTCTATTTTACTTTAAAACTAGATTTTGCTTTAAAACTAAATCAAAAGGCACTGTCTGAGAAATAAAATTTAGTATCATTCCAAAAAACTCTATCTATGCTCTTTGACAACCTATATACACTTACACTCTTTTGACTTATTTATATTGTAAGCGCGGAAGTAGTAAATGTAGCAGCCCCGAAAGTTTCAACTTAATACCCCCAGTCGTTCTCGATATGTTGCTGTGATGTCTTATTGGTAACCAAAAACACACTGGCTTTTGATCATGGTTGCAGGAGTAGCTGCAACCTAGCAAAGGGCAAACAACAGCCCATAGCAACCAAAAGCTAAAAAATACGTTTAGAAAAAAACTGTTTAGTTAAAAAAAATTGCCATCTGAAACTGATTCAAGAATAGTAATTATTATTTCGGTTCGTCTTATTGCGAAAAGAAATTAATGGTGATTAAAAAAAAAATGAAACCCCTCGAAAACGGTGTCCCATTAAAACCGAAAGTGTACCATTGGAATCAGCTTAATCGAAAACTTTGTACAGGGAAATTACAGCCCACCGCCCTGAACAACAAGAAATATTTTTGCATGGGTAGCACTGATCTGTCTCCCGTTTTTTCTTCTTTTTTTCCAGGGCGAGCGGTTTACTAGAACATCATGGAGATGTTTAATGGCTCATTTAAAAACTATTTCTTATATCTACGTGATTTTTATAAATTCAATCGTCTGCAGGTGTCATATGTCACTAGAAATTGCACTTTTGCGCCGTTTTTCAAGGTTGGGGCTAGCGGGTTACCAAAACATCGTAGACCGATGTTTAATGGCTTATTTAAAAGCTATTCCTCATATCTACAATTTTCTTATAAATTCCACCATCTACAATTTTCTTCAGTATTTCTTTGCGTCTATGGTACTATATAGCTCATTTTTCATTTTCACTTTATATGGGAAAATTTGGTCTACCTTTGCCCCCCCCACTATTTTTCAAACATTATAACCCCAGCAACTTGCCTTTATATAAGGAAAGAAATTGTCTCAAATTTATCAAAAAATTATTTTTCAAAATTTATTTTGGGAGAGGGGGGTTTGTTTTAATTTATTTCAAAGAAAATACCCTAAAAATATAACTTCCAAACCGAATGGAAGGAGCAAAAAATCTGGAACACAACCACATCCACCCCCAAATTTTTTCCCAAAAGAAATATTGCTTATAATAGTTCTTACTGCAGACGCTTTCCTTTGGCCCCGCACGGTGGGCTGAAATGAAAAATCTATGAATATCTGCCACCTTTCATTCACAGCACATGTCCTTGTCATCACAACTTTTTTCTCATTCTAACACTTTAAAGCTGTATCGAATCCAATTTTCGCAACAGTTTATTGTTTTAAGCACGATTTGTCTTTCAGGCATTTTTTAATATAAAAAAAATTAAGGGTATGGAAAATGATTTTTCTTAGCTAGGATCTGTTTTTAGAGATATTTAACTCACTTAAGGTGGTATTTATCTTTAAATGAGCTCCACCGGTTGAGGCCAGAGATGCAAAGCACCTTCCCCTCTCTGGAAAGCCTTTAAACAACTATCAAAGTATGAAATTGAGAAATATGGCTCTCCTGTTTTTAGGAATGTCTAGTCTCCCCTCCTGCTCCGACCTTGTCCATCCAAAATAAAACAAATCAAAATAAATCAAACTAAAATAAAAGTAACAAAATAAAAGAGGGACTACAATTACCTGTCAAATATTCTCAAGGCTCATCCCCCTTCCCAGGTCACTTAGGGACAACCTGGCCTCATTTGGTCCTTTGGATGGATTGAATGAAAGCAAAGATTGACGGGTGGACGGATTGAAACAGGGTTGAATCATGGCAAAATACATGGGAAATAAAGGCTACAATTAAAACCATATGTTTGCAAATTAGGGAAAGGAGGGTGCTGGTTGGGGGCAGAGTAATTCCTAGGGTGGTGCCAAGAGAAAAATTAATTACAACACCCCCCTTTCCCAACTCAAAAATAAGCAACAAAGTCAAATCAAAGTGAGATATTGCATAAGAATTGCCAATTCCCCAGCCAAACCACCCTCCAACACACGGCACCCAGAACAACTGCCCCGGTTGCTCCCCCCTCCCTCCTTGGGACAGTTCTGGTTATGGTAAAGTATAATGGAAACTCCTTCAGATATTTTAACTAAAATTGTTTGGCATATTACGAGGTATGAATTGTTTTCCTAGCACGTTTCCTTCTCAATAGCCCGATTTGTAGGCTAAGCCTAATATCTATTTATGATTCTAAATAATAATAATAATAATAATAAAAACAAGTTTTTCTTTAACTGAAAGTAAGGAGTGAAATCCTAGAAAATTCCCCATGTGTAAAATTTCTCCTTGGAAAGTTCACCCTAAGGAACTTCTCTCCCCACGGAAAATTGTCCCCGTGGAAAACTTTAACCCTGAAAAATGTATTTAATAAGAAATGCTATAGGCTACGTAAATACAGGGCAAATTTCATTACATTCAAACCTTCCCCTGGGAGCTCTGAGGGGTTATGTTATCCTCAAAGACATAATTACTGGGCTATTTAACTATACTGAAAAAAATGTCCATCTCAAAACTGATCGGATGAATTTTAAGAAAAAAAGGTGGGTGGGAGGGGGTCAGATACCCTCCAATCTTTTCGGCCACTAAAAAAGGCACTGGAACCTTTGATTTCTGTTCGAATGAGCCCTTTTTCAATGTTTTAAAACTATTGGGTCGATGCGATCACCCCTGGGAAAAAAACAATAAACACGCATCCTTGATCTTTCTTCTGGGAAAAAAACCATAAATTCCAAATTTTTGCAGATGGGAGCTTGAATTTTGTACAATACGGTTCTGAAATACGCTGAATCTGATAGTGTGATATTCGTAAGATTTTTTAATTTTGAAGGGGCGCCTCCCCTTTTTTTCGAAAATCAGGCAATTTTTTTAGACTTGTATTGTTTGATGGGTAACACTAAACTAAACGAATCTTATATATTTGGAATCAACAGAATAAGCCGATTTTTGGTAAAATTCTACTTTAGTTTCTTTTGGCTATCTTGGAAAGGGGTTAGGTTAGTAGATAGCTATCTTATACTCCTGTCCCTCACCACTGCTGCCACCTACAACTTTTTTTAACACCAAATATGGGCATAGCCTTCCTAGGGAGAACATGTGGTTAATGGGGTCAATGATCTCTTTCTCCAGGTGTGTTTTTGGCACGCTCTTAGCGAATGTTATGATCCAGAAAAGAGTATTTGTTGTTGTTGTTTTTGGCCAAGTGCCCGCTAGGGAAGAATGTTATGATCCAGAAATAGTATTTGTTGTTGTTGTTGTTTTGGACTTCCCCTTTCTTGACAGTTCAATCAACCAATGACATCATCTGTCTGACCTTAAAAATTTTCGCCTAGAAACGATTCTCCAGGAATAGATCCAAGTCATTAATGTCTTTGCCTTGGAAACAGTTCTACTGGTCGAACTCCAAAAGATATTGATAACCAAACGCCATGGAAACAATTCTCAAAGAAACATCTTAGCGATGAATAGATTTAGCGCGGGAATCAGGTTTCTTAGTAATTTGAAATGTGACAGCGCAGAGATGCCAAAAAACAAAAGGAACACGCTGAAATTACGTTTAGGGGTTATTTGGGCGAAACCGTTTTAGGGAATTATTTCGGCGAAACAGTTAGAGACATTTTAAAAGATGATTTTTGAAGAGATTTTAGAAGAGGATTTGAGGTTGAAACTCTCTGGTCGTTATAATACAAAAGTTCCATTTGAACAGTGTTTTGAGGTCCCCTAACACAACCCCGAAGGGTTCCGATCCCCCCACCCAACCCCGAAGGAACCCACCGCTCTTCAAAGGTTCTCAGGATTCCCAAAGGGCCCCCGGCGCCCCAAAGGCTCCTGAGCCACCATTTTATTACTTTTTTAAGGCTTTATTATATCTTTTCAGAACAAATTATTATTTTAGGGAATTATTTCAGCGAAACAGTTAGAGACATTTTAAAAGATGATTTTTGAAGAGATTTTAGAAGAGGATTTGAGGGTGAAACTCTGTGGTCGTTATAATACACAAGTTCCATTGAACAGTGTCGTGAGGTCCTCTTCCCCAACCCCAAAGGGTTCCGATCCCCACCACCCCAACCCCGAAGGAAGCGCCCGGTCCTCAAAGGTCCCCCCAAGCTCCCAAAGGACCACCCGGCCCTCAAGGGACCCACAGATCCTCAAAGGCTCTCCCCGAGCCCAGTCTTTCCGTGATGTGTGTTGTCTGAAACTTATGATTTGGGATATGTAAATTACTATCTCGGACTTTTCTGAGCTAGATTTCGTAGTCTTTCGTTGGTGTGTGTTGTCTGAAACCTATGATTTGGGATAGATGGATTGCAATTTTTGACTTTTCTGAGCTGGATTTCTGAGCCGTTCATAGGAGTGTGTTGTCTGAAACTTATGATTTGAGATGTGTAGTTTGCAAGTTGGACTTTTCAGAGCTATCATTCTTAGTCTCTCATAGGCTTTTGTTGTCTGAAACTTCTAGTTTGGGATGAATAGTTTGCTATTTCAGGCTTTTCTGAGCTAAGGTTTCCTAGTATTTCGTAGGTGAATGTTGTCTGAAACTTATGATTCGGGACATGTAAATTTCTATTTCGGGCTTTTCTAAGCTAGATTTCTTAGTCTTTCGTTGGTGTGTGTTGTCTGAAACCTATGATTTGGGATGGGTGGATTGCTATTTTTGACTTTTCTGAGCTGGATTTCTTAGCCGTTCATAGGTGTGTGTTGTCTGAAACTTATGATTTGGGATGGTTAATTTGCTATTTTTGACTTTTCTGAGCTAGGTTTCTTAGCCGTTCATATTTTTATTTTGTCTGAAACCTATGATTTGGGATATGTAAATTACTATTTCGGGCTTTTCTGAGTTGGATTTCTTAGTCTTTCATAGGTATGTGTTGTCTGAAACCTATGATTTGGGATGTGTGGGTTGCTATTTTTTGACTTTTCATAGCCAGATTTCTTAGTCTTTCGTTGGTGTGTGTTGTCTGAAACCTATTATTTAGTTTGTATGGATTGCTATTTTGGACTTTTCCGAGCTGGATTTCTTAGCCTTTCGTAGGGATGTGTTGACTGAAACATATGATTCGGGATGAGTGGTTTGCTTTTTGGACTTTTCAGATCTGGATTTATTAGCCGTTCATAGGTGACTGTTGTCTGAAACCTATGATTTGGGATGGTTAAGTTGCTATTTTTGACTTTTCTGAGCTAGGTTTCTTAGCCTTTCATAGGTGTGTGCTGTCAGAAAATTATGATTTGGGATGTGTAGTTTGCTATTTCAGGCTTTTCTGAGCTAAGGTTTCCTAGTATTTCCTAGGTGAATGTTGTCTGAAACCAATAGTTTGGGATGAGTAGTTTGCTATTTCAGGCTTTTATGAGCTAGGTTTCTTAGCCTTTCGTAGGTGTGTGTTGACTGAAACTTATGATTTGGGATATTTCATTTGCTATTTCCGACTTTTCATAACCGGATTTCTTAGTCTTTCGTAGGTGTGTGGTGTCTGAAACCTATGATTTGGGATGTGTGGGTTGCTATTGTTTGACTTTTCTGAGCTGGATTTCTTAGCCATTCGTAGGTGTGTGTTGACTGAAACCTATGATTTGGGATGGTTAATTTGCTATTTTTGACTTTTCTGAGCTAGATTTCTTAGCCTTTCATAGGTGTGTGCTTTCAGAATATTATGATTTGGGAGGTGTAGTTTGCTTTTTAGACTTCTCAGAGCTAGGATTCTTAGTCACTCATAGGTGTTTGTTGTCTGAAACTTCGAGTTTGGGATGAGTAGTTGGCTATTTCACACTTTTCTGAGCTAAGGTTTCTTAGTATTTCGTAGGTGAATGTTGTCTGTAACTTATGATTTGGGATATGTAAATTACTATTTAGGGCTTTTCTGAGTTGGATTTCTTAGTCTTGCATAGGTGTGTGGTGTCTGAAACCTATGATTTGGGATGAGTGGTTTGCTTTTTGGACTTTTCTGAGCTAGGTTTCTTATCCTTTAGTAGGTGTGTGTTGACTGAAACCTATGATTTAGGATGTGTAGTTTGCTATTTTTGACTCTTATGAGCTAGGTTTCTTATCCTTTCATAAGTGATTGTTGATTGAAAATTATGATTTGGTATGTCTAGTTTGCTACTTCTGGCTTTTCTGAGCTAAAGTTTCCTAGGATTTACTAGGTGAATGTTGTCTGAAACCAATAGTTTGTGATGAGTAGTTTGCTATTTTTGACTTTTATGAGATAGGTTTCTTAGTCTTTAGTTTGTGTGTGTTTACTGAAAACTATGATTTGTGATATGTAGTTTTCTATTTTTTAATTTTATGAGATGGATTTATTATCCTTTCATAGGTGTGTGTTTAATGAAACCTATGACTGGGATGTGTGGGTTGCTATTTTTGTCTTTTCTGAGCTAGATTTCTTAGCCTTTCATAGGTATGTGTTGTCAGAAAATTATGATTTGGGATGTGTAGTTTGCTATTTGGACTTTTCAGAGCTATTATTCTTAGTCCGTCATAGGCGATTGTTGTCTGAAACTTCGAGTTTGGGATGAGTGGTTTCACTACTTCAGGCTTTTCTGAGCTAACGTTTATTAGTCTTTCATAGGAGAATATTGTCTGAAACCTATGATTTGGGATATTTAAATTACTATTTCGGGCTTTTCTAAGATAGATTTATTAGTCTTTCGTTGGTGTGTGTTGTCTGAAACCTATGATTTGGGATGGGTGGATTGCTACTTTTGACTTTTCTGAGCTGGATTTCTTAGCCTTTCATAGGTGTTTGTTGTCTGAAACCTATAGTTTAGGCTGACTAGTTTGCTATTTTTGACTTTTCTGAGCTAGGTTTCTTAGCCGTTCATAGGTGTGTGATGTCTGAAAAATATGATTTGGGATATGTAAATTACTATTTCGGGCTTTTCTAAGTTAGATTTCTTAGTCTTTCGTTGGTGTTTAATGTCTGAAACCTATGATTTGGAATGGGTGGATTGCTATTTTTGACTTTTCTGTGCTTGATTTCATAGACAGTCATAGGTGAGTTGTTTCTGAAACCTATAGGTTGGTATGTATAGTTTGATATTTTTGTCTTTTATGAGCTGGATTTCTTAATCGTTCATAGGTGAGTTTTGTCTGAAACCTATGATTTGGGATATGTAATTTACTATTTCGGGCTTTTATGAGTTGGATTTCTTAGTCTTTCATAGTTATGTGTTGTCTGAAACCTATGATTTGGGATGTGTGGGTTGCAATTTTTTGACTTTTCCGAGCTGGATTTCTTAGCCGTTCATAGGTGAGTGCTATCTGAAACTTATGATTTGGGATGGTTAATTTACTATTTCTGGCTTTTATTAGCTAGGTTTCTTAGCCTTTCATAGGTGTGTGTTGTCAGAAAATTATGATTTGGGATGTGTAGTTTGCTATTTGGACTTTTCAGAGCTAGGATTCTTAGTCCATCATAGGTGTTTGTTGTCTGAAACCAATAGTTTGGGATGAGTAGTTTGCTATTTCAGGCTTTTCGGAGCTAGATTTCTTAGCCTTTCATAGGTGAAAATTATGATTTGGGATATGTAAATTACTATTTCGGGATTTTCTGAGTTGGACACTTCTAAATTTTTCCGTAGAAGATAGGAAAAGTTATACTATGATTGTGATTATTTTCCATGAAGATAAAAAGTTTCACTTTAATTCTAAATTTTCTTAAATTCAATTCCGACCTTTCTCAAAGAGATGAAAAAATTAAATTTCTGTTCCAAATATTTTCCCGGAAGAAGAAAAGTTCAACTTCGATTATGAATTTTCTCAATTAAAATTGAATAAGTTATTGATAAATTCTATTTTCCCAAAATAATATCAAAATTTCCACTTCAGTTCAGATTTTTTTCTCAAAGAGATGAAGAAATTTAAAGTTCTGTTCCAAATTTTTCATAGAAGATAGAAAAAGTTATACTTTGATCGTGAATATTCGAGTTCTATTCTGAATTTTACCAAAGAACACAATTCAATTCTAATTTCCCCAATAAAAAATTTAAAGTTCTATTCTAAATTTTTCGGTGGAAGATAGAAAAAGTAATACCATACTTGTAAATATTTTCCCAGAAGATAAAAAGTTCTAGTTCAATTTCAAATTTTCTCAACGAAGTGAAGAAGAATTCAAGTTCTCTTCTGAATTTTAACAAAGAAAACAATTCAATTCTAATTTTACCAGAGAAAATAAAAATCTTCCACTTCAGTTCCTTATTTCACAAGGACATAAAGAAATTTAAAGTTCAATTCTAAATTTTTCGGTAGAAGATAGAAAAAGTAATACCATACTTGTGAATATTTTCACGGAAGATAAAAAGTTCTAGTTCAATTTAAAATTTTCTCAACGAAGTGAAGGAAAGTTCAAGTTCTCTTCTGAATTTTCTCAATGAAAAAGAAAATTAGTCATTGATCATTTCTATTTTTACAAATAATATAAAAATTTTCCACTTTAGTTCAGATCTGGCTCGAAGAGATGAAAAATTTAAAATACTGTTCCAAATTTTTCACTGAAGATAAAAAAGTTCAAGTTCTCTTCGGAATTTTACCAAAGAACAAAATTTAATTCTAATTTCTCCAGAAAAAAAAACACACATGAAAAAAAAAATTTAGACAGGGTTACGTGCGCGCACGTAACCCCGTCTATTTTTTTTCATAATTTCCTGAATTAAATTTCTGTATTGTGTATCCTGTCTATGCGTATGTCGTCTTAATGTGTGTGTCATCTCTGTGGGTTTGTCGTCTCTGTGTATGTGTCGTCTCTGTGTGTGTTTTGTCTCTATGTGTGTGTGTCATCTCTGTGTCTGTGTTGTCTCTATGTGTGTGTCTTCTCTGTGTCTGTGTTGTCTCTATGTGTGTGTCGTCTCTATGTGTGTGCATGTCGTTTCTGTGTGTTTTTCCTCTCTGTGTGTGAGTCGTTTCTTTGTCTCTGTCGTCTCTGTGTGTTTGTGTATGTAGTCTCTGTGTGTTTTTCATCTCTGTGTGTGACTCGGCTCTATGTGTGTGTGTGTGTGTGTGTTTTCCCTCTCTGTATATCGTCTCTGTGTGTTTATCGTCTTTGTGTGTGGGTCATCTCTATGTGTAAGTCGTCACTTTGTGTGTGTCGTCTCTGTGTGTGAGTTTGTGTCGTCTCTGTTTGTTACCTATTTACAATTTCTTCATAATTTCTTGAATGAAATTTCCGTATTGTGTATCCAATAGGTGAAAACAATAAAGAGTTTATTACTTACTTACGATTTTATCATGATTTCTTGAATTAAATATCTCTTTTGTGTCCAGGTAGCGAATTCAAGAAAGCGATTGTTACTTACTTACAATTTCTTCATAATTTAATGAAATGAATAGAAATATTCTAAAGAATAAAGACGGGTTATGCTTAAAGATATTTATTGCTTAAATGTATTAACAGATTTTTTTTGAGAAAAAAACAACAACACATATTTACATAAAAATAGTACTTAGAGTTCACTCTTAAACGTCCAGAAACGATGGTCCCATGATATAGAATAGTTTTTACCATGTCTTATGGATTTATCACGATCAGGTATGTCATCAGGTATCCACTGTGCGAGGAACCTAGCCTCTCCTTCAGGACGGTTATAAGACCCTTCAAATGTAGGACACTTAAACTCTTCTAGATTGAAAATTGGAATCCTAGGATCACACTATTGAATTAAAACTTTATTTGTAGGTACATTACCCTTTACGTAGAGTGCTTCAAACCCGAAAAAGCTGCAAATTCCATTGACTTCCTCCTGAACATTTCTCAGTTCCTGACCAGTATTATTAAGTGGTGTAATCACTCTATCGTAGAATCCCAGTCTGTTTATATGACGTAATGTAGTACTCCACAAGCTTTTATCATATCCAATGATAACAGTTAATTTCTTCGTGTTCCATAGACAATAATAAAAATGCAAATTCAAATATAACACCACAAGATGATTTTTTCAAACCGATAAATTCGGTGTCATGCAGTCCTATCATCTTGGAAGCTATTAATGTAGTTGTTAAGTAGAGAAATACTTCATCAAACTTTTATACCTTCGCTCAAGGTTGAATGGAGTAATAGCTAGGGAGATGAGTCCTAAACAACGTCTGAAGTCATTGTGGGGATGATTAATAAAACAAGTAAAATTCTGTTCATGCGGAAGTTATATAATCATTGTTATATAGTGTAGGTAAATGATGTATTTAAGCACCAATTTTTTTTTATAATATATATGTTACGTATTATAGAGCTGAATTTGATAAAGTGCGATAATTGCTCACTAAAAAATTTTTCATAATGTGAAATAAAACTATTGATTATGGTATATGAAGAATTAATTATGATATGTACATTTTGGTAATGTTAACCAACGTATCCAACATATAACATCAATAAAGGATTTTAATAAGAAATTTGTTCAACTTAATACATAAATTATTCAACTTTTATAAAACCTATCTGTCAAAAGACTTTGATGAACAACTTATTCACTCTGATATTTTGATTTTTTTCAATGCTATCCCAAGTATCTGTCAATAGATGTTGATAGAGAATTTATTCATTCTTATACTTAGATTTTCTCTATGTTAACCTATCAGTCCGATTTATGATGTATGTAAATTCCTTTTCTTACATCTCCGATGTTTTAATAGACATTCTAAACGTTCGATATGCTAGCTTACTCTATAAATAATGAACATATAACAATGTAATGCATAATATATTTTTAACGAAATAATGTCATGTAGAATATTAATACAAAAAATATATATTATTATACATTATTAATATCTATGAACAACTTTGGACATTTTGAATCTGTTCCATAAAATGGTTCACCATGTTCTCTCTTGATACTATAGCTATTGTCTTCTCTTAGTTCGTAATCAGTAGAATAATCATTATTCCAATTTGACTCATACACAATTTTTATAGGTGTGTCATCGACAGGCTCAATATGCTTTTCGTCTTTGGTATTATTTGATTCATTGACTGTTTGATCAATGGGAGTCACGTTTGCTGGTACTTTGTTTTTCATCGATTCATCTTTATATTCCTTAGTGATATTTTCTGCCAATGCCCTTTTTATTTTTCTAGCAATTTCGCTGTCTATTATCACACTATTTTTCACAGGTAACAGTTCCGGCACGTAGACAGGATATGGTTTATGATATTAGTAGAAGAGTAGGCCTTTCTTTTCGTCTTTGCTTTAATTTGAATGCTAATACCCGAAAGCTGACGATATGGTTTAACACTGGGTAACATATTACCACAAGCACTAGCAAGAAGATGCCCCTCTTTATCAGCTATTATTTTTATGTTGGCATTCTCTTTGAGTGCAATCATCTCCGGAGATCTCAATCTCGCATATCCACCATCATAAGAGTTGAATTTTTTTGTTTCTCCAAAGAAATTTAATTCCTTACTGTCATGACAATACACGCATACGTATCCGATAGTACTACCACTTGTACTCATTTCATAGTTTAAATGCTTCTCCTTCTCAGCATTTAATGCTACATTAACACTAACATGTGAACACACTTTCTTAAAATGCTTCATCTTCACTTTTTTAGAGATATTAGTTATGTGTTTATCGTTCCACTGTGTAAGAAATACTGATTTAATACATGCAATAAACTAGGTAGTGTCGATAACCGGCCATAGAGCAATAGTGGGAAAGCCATATCGTGTCTCTGGGCAAGCATAGAGTACAATTGTTAGAGCCATAAAAATATCTTTCGAGGAGGTATCATTTGCAATAACCTACTTCTAATGAAGCATATCAAGTCACCTGTTTACCGGGTACTAAATAACTACCATTTTTACCCCCCCCCCCTCAAAACCTAATTTCCCCGCTAGCATTATATTGGCTTACACTGAAACTGTCGAGGAGGTATCATTAGCAATAACCTATTTCTAATGAAGCATTTCAAGTCAGATGTTTACCGAGTACTAAATAACTACCATTTTTACCCCCCTCAAAACTTAATTTACCCCCTAGCATTATATTGGCTTACGCTGAAAATAATTGAACGGAAAAAATAAAAGCCCGGTAAATATTTACTAGTTGGAGTGACAAACACAGCGCAACGTTTAGCTAGATAAGAAGAAGAAGAATACGGAAAATTAAGTCTTTTGTTCACCATTATACATGAATAAACTGATTTAGTCGAGGGAGTGAATCCTTATTCTAGAAGTCATATTTCTGAAGGTTAAGTTAGAATAAAAGATTGAGGTAATTATATAGGCTAACACTAAAAATAATTGAACAAAAAAAATAAAACCCCGATAAATGTTTACTAGTTGGTGTGACAAACACAGAGCAACGTTTGGCTAATAGCTATAAAATACAATAAAAAAATATCTGTCGAGAAGGTATCATTAGCAATAAACTATTTCTAATGAAGCATTTCAAGTCATCTGTTCACCGGGTATTAAATAACTACCATTTTTTCCCCCCTCAAAACTTAATTTACCCCACACGTACCATTTTTCCACACCAGCCACAAAACTCAATTCCTCCTAGAATTATTTAAACTAAATACTTACCCTCGCCTCTCACAGAAAGTTCAGAAAGACACAATAGCCTTATTTATAGTCGAATGTTTACCCGAATATTTAACACGTACTATTTTTCCGTACCACCCACAAAAATCAATTCCTACTAGAATTATTTAAACTAAATATTTAACCCCGCCCTAGAAAATTCAGAAAAACACAATGGCCTTATTTATAGTGAAGCGTTTCTTAGTCGTAAGTTTACCCGAATATTCAACACGTACCATTTTTCCACACCAGCCACAAAACTCAATTCCTCCTAGAATTATTTAAACTAAATAATTACCTCCGCCCCTCACAGCAAGTTTAGAAAGACATAATAGCCTTATTTATAGTCGAAAGTTTACCTGAATATTTAACACGTACCATTTTTCCACACCACCCACAAAAATCAATTATTCCTAGAATTATTTAAACTAAATACTCACCCCCGCCCTAGAAAGTTCGGAAAAACACGATAGCCTTATTTATAGTGAAGCGTTTCTTAGTCGTATGTTTACCCGAATATTTAACAAGTACCATTTTTTCATACCATCCATAAAACTCAATTCCTCCTAGAATTATTTAAACTAAATAGTTACCCCCGACCTAGAAAGTTCAGAAAAATTCGATACCCTTATTTATAGTGAAGCGTTTCTTAGTCGTTTGTTTGTCCGAATATTCAGAACGTACCATTTTTCCACACCAGCCACAAAACTCAATTCCTCATAGAATTATTTAAACTAAATACTTACCCCCGCCTCTCACAGAAAGTTCAGAAAGACACAATAGCCTAATTTATAGTCGTATGTTTACCCAAATATTTAACATGTACCATTTTTCCATACCATCCATAAAACTCAATTCCTCCTAGAATTATTTAAACTAAATAGTTACCCCCCCGTCCTAGAAAGTTCAGAAAAACACAATAGCTTTATTTATAGTGAAGCGTTTCTTAGTCATATGTTTACCCTGAATATTCAACACGTATCATTTTTCCACACCAGCCGCAAAAATCAGTTCCTCCTAGAATCATTTAAACTAAATACTTACCCCCGCCTCTCACAGAAAGTTCAGATAGACACAAAAGCCTTATTTATAGTCGAATGTTTACCCGAATATTTAACACGTACCATTTTTCCGTACCACCCACAAAAATCAATTCCTCCTAGAATTATTTAAAATAAATAGTTACCCCCACCCTAGAAAGTTCAGAAAAACACAATAACCTTATCTATAGTGAAGCATTTCTTAGTCATATGTTTACCCGAATATTCAACACGTACCATTTTTCCACACCAGCCACAAAATTCCATTCCTCCTAGAATTATTTAAACTAAATAGTTATCCCCGCCCTAGAAAGTTCAGAAAAACACAATAGCCTTATTTATAGTGAAGCGTTTCTTAGTTGTATGTTTACTTGAATATTCAAAACGTACCATTTTTCCACACCAGCCACAAAACTCAATTCCTCCTAGAATTATTTAAACTAAATACTTACCCCCGCCTCTCACAGAATGTTCAGAAAGACACAATAGCCTTATTTATAGTCGAATGATTACCCGAATATTTAACAAGTACCATTTTTCCATACCATCCATAAAACTCAATTCCTCCTAGAACTATTTAAACTAAATAGTTACCCCCGCCCTAGAAAGTTCGGAAAAACACGATAGCCTTATTTATAGTAAAGCGTTTCTTAGTCGTATGTTTACCCTAATATATAACAAGTACAATTTTTCCTTATCAGCCATAAAAATCAATTCCTACTATAATTATTTAAACTAAATAGTTACCCCCGCCCTAGAAAGTTCGGAAAAACACGATAACCTTATTTATAGTGAGGCGTTTCTTAGTCGTATGTTTACCCGAATATTTAACGATTACCATTTTTTGATACCATCCATAAAACTCAATTCCTCCTAGAATTATTTAAACTAAATAGTTACCAGCACCCTAGAAAGTTCGGAAAAACATGATAGCCTTATTTATAGTGAAACATTTCTTAGTCGTATGTTTACCCGAATATTTAACAAGTACCAGTTTTCCATACCATCCATAAAACTCAATTCGTCCAAAAATTATTTAAACCAAATAGTTATCCCCGCCCTAGAAAGTTCAGAAAAACACAATAGCCTTATTTATAGTGAAGCGTTTCTTAGTCATATGTTTACCCAAATATTCAACACGTACCATTTTTCCACACCAGCCACAAAACTCAATTCCTCCTAGAATTATTTAAACTAAATAGTTACCCCCGCCCTTGAAAGTTCAGGAAAACACAATAGCCTTATTTATAGTGAAGCGTTTCTTAGTCGTATGTTTACCCGAATGTTTAACAAGTACCATTTTTCCGTACCACCCACAAAAATCAATTCCTCCTAGAATTATTTAAACTAAGTAGCTACCCCTACCCTAGAAACTTCAGATAGACACAAGCGCTTGATATGTAGTGAATCTTTTCTTAGTTTCATTTTTACCAGAATATTCAACACGTACCATTTTTCCGAACCGGCCACACAAATCAATTCCTAGTAGAATTGTTTAAAATATATACTTACCCCCCCCCCCCTCTCACCCCCCTTAACACGTACCATTTTTCCGTACCACCCACAAAAATCAATTCCTCCTAGAATTATTTAAACTAAATACTTTTCATGTTAAAAAATTATCCAATCACTAATTACCCCTTTTTTGCAAATGTCAATCAAAGAATTCTGATTGATGCGTCCAATTTTTTAAATAACAAAATCTACACACATGTACACACTGTGCTTTCAAAAACCCATCTAAAGATGCCAAGGAAACGTAATCTCCTCAAAACTTAATTTTTTTGGCAATTTGCACGTGAAACTGTGTGAGGGAGTTCTGACTCTCTTTGAAAAGGCGTAGAGGTCCCGTATAAGTATTACCTATATGCATGGGGATACTACCTCTCTTTGAAAAGGTGTATATGTCTTGTAGAATAGCATGGGAGGGAACATAAGCCAAGCAAATAGCACAGGAAGAACATAAGCCAAGCAAATAGCATGGGAAGGAACATAGTCGGCTAGAATATCATAGGAAGGAACATAAACCCCCAGAATAGCATAGGAAGGAACATAAACCCCCAGAATCCATAAGTACATGCTCTGGAAAGGTGCCAAGGAACGTAAAGGCCCAGAATAACACAGGAAGGAACATAAAGTCCCAGAAATGGAATGTACTACTCTACTGGTATAGACCTGTTATGTAGGCAAATTTCAGGACCCTCTAGAGGGAGAAGGAGTGGAAGTAGGTACTTCAAAATACCTTCTCGGGACATACTTTGGCACTTGTGCATTATGTACAAGGAAACACTAGAGGAAACCAGACAAACGGGTATTTGCTAGATAAATGGATCGCAAAGTGTGATTTCGCATTACGTTTACAATATTTAAACTGTTGTTTTTGGGGGTTTCGGGGGGGGAATAGGTAACTAGGTTCGGCTAGGTCACGTATTTAATATATGCTATGCTTTACCCCCCCCCCATCCTTGGTTGGAGTGGGAAGATATTACAAAAAAAGATTTAAGGGAAACGGGGACTTCCTGGGAGGGTGTAAATAGATTGGCTTTGAATAGATTGGGATGAAGGAGGAGCATGCGTGGCTTGCTTCAGGTGGCTTGGTGCTGTTTTGAGTTGTTAGTTGTAGTAGTTACTTGAAATAAGGAATTCAATTAATCTTAGAGTTGTTTGGTAAAAAAAAAAAAACAGAAAAGGAACTTCAGTCGGAAAAAACCTTCAGATGAAGGCCTTGTGGGTAATTCTCAATCACAAGGGGTGAAATGGCGTTATTTAATATGGATACAGATGCCAGACCAAGCCTAAGGTAAGTATTTACTTGTACGTTTTAGTCACATGTTGTACCTCCGTATCTAAATATATGACACATCAATATATTTTTCCAATCTGAATTACTCTCTATATGATTATTTTACGATTTAGGCGAAATTACGCCATTGTTTTTAGAAAATCAAGAAAATGTTCTTAGGTTTGTGGTGTTTGACGGGTAACCCTAAACTTCATTAATCTTTAATGTTTGAAATCAGTATATTCAGCTAATTCTTTTGATATATCTATTGATATCAAAATTCTGTTGGTACTCCCCTACAATCCAGAAGACACTCGAGAAGTGAGGTTAACTTAATTATAATGAAATACTTTAGTTTGCACAATACTTTAGTTTATATAATAATATAATATGGGGTATAATATAATATAATAATATTTGCAAATTAGAGGCAGGGGTGGGGCTCGGCAGTGAATAGATTAAATTATGTGTTTAATCTAGTAGTAGTATTGATATAACGATAGGTACAAGACAGGTACCCAATGTAGCTATAACGATAGGTACAAGACAGGTACCCTATATAGCTATAACGCTAGAGAGCGGGGTGTCTCCCTATATAGCTATAACGCTAGAGAGAGGGGTGTCTCCCTATATAGCTATAACGCTAGAGAGCGGGGCGTCACCCTATATAGCTATAACGCTAGAGAGCGGAGTGTCTCCCTATATAGCTATAACGCTAGAGAGCGGGGTGTCTCCCTATATAGCTATAACGCTAGAGAGCGGGGTGTCTCCCTATATAGCTATAACAGTTAAGAGCGGACAGTCCCCCCATATAGCTATAACAGTTTCAAGCAGGCAGTCCCCCCATATAGCTATAATATAAGGTAGCAGAGTGTCTCCCATCAATACAAGCAGAGAGAGCAATGACCGGAATTCAACTACCGTGAAAATTCGTGCTGATCTGTGTTCAAAGTGCGTGATGTTTCCTTTATACTATAGTAATTTCCTATCTGTCTGCTACCTTTTAATTGTTAGATGTGTTTGACTTATGTTTGACCTTGAATACGGATATAAAAACTCTGACAATTTGTTATATTATCAGTTCAGAATCGGCATTTGAAATATAATGATGCA
The DNA here is from genome assembly GCF_049724085.1 of Artemia sp. Qi Xiang Cuo. Lineage (NCBI taxonomy): Eukaryota > Metazoa > Arthropoda > Branchiopoda > Anostraca > Artemiidae > Artemia > Artemia sp. Qi Xiang Cuo. The sequence goes on along the minus strand of NC_142806.1, from coordinate 887,320 downwards.
TTCAAATAAAAGGAATATTGACGAAAGCTACACGCTAGAAGCAAGTTATTCTTTTATAATCATAGTGGGTAAAGAAATTAATTCTACTAGAATTTATGCAGACCCTATTATAGTTAACAGATTGTTAAATGTTTTTTGAACCTGGATCTCCAGAGGTCCGTAAAGAGCAATATCAAAACACGAAAAAAAGTATGTAAACACTGCATTTAAATGGCTTGCGAGCTTAGCACATGAGGTAGATCATACCTATTTTTTTTATTCCGGCCCAAAGTCCCCCACATTCGTTCCCCACCGGCCCGAAGTGCCACAATCGACCACCCCCCACCCCAACCACCCTCCCTCCAACAAACTCCCCTCCAACCCCCTCCCTCCAACCCCCTCCCTCCAACCCCCTCCCTCCAATCCCCATCCCCTTCCAACCCCCCCCTCCCTCCAACCCCCCTCCCTCCAACCCCCCCCCTTTTTTAACTTTTTTTTTAACTTTTTTTACATCTCTTAGAATGTCATGAAACACACTTAAACACAAAAAATTTATATTTAATATTTTCCAACTTCAAAATGGGAATGATATAGATATGTGTCGCAACTTTTACTATTAGAAAAATAATGTTTGTAGTGACCATTTTTTTTTTAACTGTTTTCTTGAACTTTTTTTTTAAACTTTTTTTTCAACTTTTTTTAACGTCTCTTATAATGTCATAAAACACACTTAAAACATAAGAAATTAACATTTAATATTTTACAACTTCAAAATGGGAATAATATAGATATGTGTGTCGCGACTTTTACTATTAGAAAAATAATGTTTGTAGTCACCTTTTTTTTTTTTTTTTTTTTTTTTTTTTTTTTTTTTTTTACATCTCTAAATCATATCAGAAAAAATAGAATGACACTTATGAATCAAGTTTTTAAACATATTCTTGTGCATACTCATACTTATATTGATGAGGGCTGATGGTTCTCACTCAATATTTCTTCATGAAAAACAAACTGATTTTTTTTTCCAGGATTGGCAAGTGTGTAAACATGATAGAGTTATTGTAGCATTGAATGCCGACAAGGAGAAATACCTGAACTATGAAACGAGTACAAGTGGTAACACTATTGGAAATGTATGCGTGCGTTGTCATGACAGCGAAAAAATAGATTTCTTTGGAGTACCAAAAAAATTCGATTATTCACATTCTGCATATGCGAGATTGAGATCTCCGGAGATGATTGCACTCAAAGAGAATGCCAACATAAAAATAATCGTCGATAATAGAGGACAACTCCTTGCTAGTGCTATCGGTAACATGCTACCTACGGATACATCCTTTCGTCAGTTTTCCGGTATTAGCATTCGACGGAACGTCAAAAGAAGACAAGCATACTCCAGCCCTAATGTCATTAAGCATATCTTGTCAATGTGCCAAAACTGTTATCTATGTAAAAATAATGTGACAATAGACAGTGAAATCGCAGGCAGAATAAAAAGGACATTAGCAGACAATATCGTCAATGAATATAAAGATGAATTGACGGAAAGTGAAGCGCAAGTGTACTAATAATGTAAAATAATTTCTGTAACATATTTTTTATATTAATATTCTACATGACATTATTCCATTAAAAATATGTTATGCATTACATTGTTATATGTTCATTATTTTTAGAGTAAGCCAGCATATCAAACGTTTAGAATGTCTATTAAAACATCGGAGAAGTAAGAAAAGGAATTTGCATACATCATATGTCGGATAGATAGGTTAACATAGAGAAAATCTAAGTATAAGAATGAATAAATTCTCTATCAACATCTATTGACAGATACTTGGGATAGCTTTGACGGAATCTAAGAATTAGAGTGAGTAAATTCTTTATCATTGTCTTTTGACAGATACGTTTGATAACACTGACATAGTTTAAGTATCAAATTGAACAAATTCTTTATTAAAATTCGTTATCGATATCATTTGTCGGCTACGTCAGATAACATTGACAAAATCTATCTATTAGAATGAATAAATTCTTTATCATCAGCTGTTGTCGGATTTGTCATTATGAAAAAATTGTAAGTAAGTAACAAACTCTTTTTTGAATTCACCTCTTGCATACACAATACAGAAATTATAAAAAAAAATAATTAGGCATTGAGATAGGCAAACATCCGCCCAGACACATAAGCAGAGGAAGTGAGAGAGACAAAAAAACGTATAAATGTATGGATTCAAGCATACAAACCGACAGAGACAGGTACTGAGATAAGCAAACACCCGCCCAGACGCATAAGCAGAGGAAGTGAAAGCGACAAAAAACACATATAAATATATAGATTCTAGCATACAAATCGACAAAACAGTCACTGAGATAAGCAAACATCCGCCCAGACACATAGGCAAGGAGAGTGAGAGAGACAAAAACACATGCAAATATATTGATTCAGACATACAAACCGACAGAGACAGGCATTGAGATAGGCAATCACCCCCCAGGCACATAAGCAGAGGAAGTGAGAGAGACAAAAACACGTATAAATGTATGGATTCAAGCATACAAACCGACAGAGACAGGTACTAAGATAAGCAAACACCCGCCCAGACGCATAGGCAGAGGAAGTGAAAGAGACAAAAAACACATATAAATATATAGATTCTAACATACAAATCGACAAAACAGTCACTGAGATAAGCAAACATCCGCCCAGACACATAGGCAAGGAGAGTGAGAGGGACAAAAACACATGCAAATATACTGATTCAGACATACAAACTGACAGAGACAGGCATTGAGATAGGCAAACACCCACCCAGGCACATAAAAAGTGGAAGTGAGGGAGACAAAAACACATATAAATGTAAGGATTCTGACACACAAACCAACAAAGACAGGCATTGAGATAGGCAAACACCTGCCCAGACACATAAGCAGAGGAAGTGAGGGAGACAAAAACACATATAAATATATGGATTCAGGCATACAAACTGACAGAGACAGGTAGTGAGATAAGGAAACACCCGCCCAGACATATAAGCAGAGGAAGTGAGAGGGACAAAAACACATCTAAATGTAAGGATTCTGACATACAAAGCAACAATCACAGGCATTGAGATAGGCAAACACCCGCCCAGACACATATGCAAGGAGAGTGAGAGAGACAAAAACACATATAAATATATGAATTCAGGCATACAAACCGACAGAGACAGGCATTGAGATAAGCAAAAACCCACCCAGACACATAAGCAGAGGAAGTGAGAGAGACAAAAACACATATAAATATAAGGATTCTGACATACAAAGCAACAGTCACAGGCATTGAGATAGAAAAACATCCACCCAGACACATAGGCAAGGAGAGCGAGAGTGACAAAAACGAATATAAATATATAGATTCAACACATATAATGGAACAATCACAGGCATTGAGATAGGCAAACACCCGCCCAGACACATAAGTAGAGGAAGTGAAAGAGACAAAAACACATATAAATATATAGATTCTGACATACAAACTGACGAAGACAGTCACTGGGAGAATCAAACATCTGCCCAGACACAGTGACAAGGAGAGTTAGAGAGACAAAAACACTTGCAAATATATTGATTCAGTCATACAAACCGACATAGACAGGCATTGAGATAGGCAAACACCCACCCAGACCCATAAGCAGAGGAAGTGAGGGAGAAAAAAAACACATATAAATATAATGATTCAGACATACAAACTGAAAAAAACAGGCATTGAGATATGCAAACATCCGCCCAGACACATAAGCAGAGGAAGTGAGAGAGACGAAAACACCTTAAAAATATATAGATTCTGACATACAAATCGACAAAGACAGGCATTGAGATAAGCAAACATCCGCCCAGACACATAAGCAGCGAGAGTGAGAGAGACAGAAACACATGCAAATATATTGATTCTGACATACAAACCGAAAAAGACAGGCATTGAGATAGGCAAACACCCCCCCAGACACATAAGCAGAGGAAGTGAGAGAGACAAAAACACATGTAAATGTAAGGATTCTGACACACAAACCAACAAACACAGGCATTGAGATAGGCAAACATCCGCCCAGACACATAGGCAAGGACAGTGAGAGAAACAAAAACACATATAAATATATGGATTCAGGCATACAAACAGACAGAGACAGGCACTGAGAAAAGCAAACACCCGCCCAGACACATAAGCAGAGGAAGTGAGAGAGACAGAAACACATATAAACGTAAGGATTCTGACATACAAAGCAACAATCACCATCATTGAGGTAGACAAACATCCGCCTAGACACATAGGCAAGGAGAGCGAGAGTGACAAAAACACTTATAAATATATAGATTCAAAAATACAAAGGAACAATCAGAGGCATTGAGATAGGCAAACGCCCGTCCAGATACATAAGCAAAGGAAGTGAAAGAGACAAAAACACATATAAATCTATAGATTTTGACATACAGACCGACAAAGACAGTCACTGAAATACGCAAACATCCGCCCAGACACATAGGCAAGGAGAGTGAGAGAGACAAAAAACACATGCAAATATATTGATTCAGGCATACAAACCGACAGAGACAGGCATTGAGATAGGCAAAAACCCACCCAGACACATAAGCAGAGGCAGCGAGAGAGACAAAAACACATATAAATGTAAAGATTCTGACATACAAAGCAACAATCACCATCATTGAGATAGACAAACATCCGCCTAGACACATAGTCAAGGAGAGTGAGAGTGACAAAAACAAATATAAATATATAGATTCAGACATACAAAGGAACAAAGAAAGGCATTTACATAGGCGAACAACTGCCCAGATACATAAGTAGAGGAAGTGAAAGAGAAAAAAATACCTATAAATACATAGATTTTGACAGACAAATCGACAAATACAGTCACTGAGATAAGAAAAAATCCGCTTAGAAACATAGGCAAGGAGAGTGAGAGAAACAAAAACACATGCAAATATATTGATTCAAGCATACAAACCGACAGAGACAGGCATTGAGATAGGCAAAAACCCACCCAGACACATAAGCAGAGGAAGTGAGGGAGACAAAAAACACATATAAATATATTGATTCTGACATACAAACCGACAAATACAGGCATTGAGATATGCAAACACCCGCCCAGACACATAAGCAGAGGAAGTGAGGGAGACAAAAAAACATATTAATATATAGATTCTGACAAACAAATTGACAAAGACAGGCATTGAGATAAACAAACATCCGCTCAGACACATAGGGAAGGAGAGTGAGAAAGACAAAAACACATTCAAATATATTGATTCAGTCATACAAACCGACAGAAACAGGCATTGAGATAGGCAAACACCCGCCCAGACACATAAGCAGAGGAAGTGAGAGAGACAAAAACACTTATAAATATATGGATTCTGAAATACAAACCGACATTGAGATAGGCAAACATCCGCCCAATCACATAAGCAGAGGAAGTGGGAGGGATAAAAACACACATAAATGTAAGGATTCTGACACACAAACCAGCAAAGACAGCCATTGAGATAGGCAAACACCCGCCCAGACACATAAGCAGAGGAAGTGAGAGAGACAAAAACACATATAAATGTAAGGATTCTGACATACAAAGCAACAATCACAGGCATTGAGATAGGCAAACATCCACCCGGACAAATAAACAGAGGAAGTGAGAGAGAAAAAAAACTCATATAAACATATAGATTCTAACATACAAATCGAAAAAACAGTCACTGAGATAAGCAAACATCCACCCAGACATATAGGCAAGGTGAGTGAGAGAGACAAAAACACATGCAAATATATAGATTCAGACATACAAAGCAACAATGACAGGCTTAGAGATAGGCAAACACCCGCCCAGACACAAAAGCGGAGGAAGTGAGAGAGAGAGAGATATTTTCCAGGTGACACAGGCAAAAAGAGAGAGATAGACTAAAAAAAACATAGAAATACGTAGAGTCAGACAAAACCATAGGTTAGGTTAGGTTGCACAGAAATACCAAAACCATAGGTTACGTTAGGTTAGGTTAGCCTACGTACTTGCGCGTACGTAGGCTAACCTAACAGTAAAAAAAACACACTTTTAAGTGTGTTTCATGACATTCTAAGAGATGTTAAAACAAAAGTTGAAAAAAAAGTTAAAAATAAGTTAAAGAAAAAAGTTAAAAAAAAAAAAAAATTGGTCACTACAAACATTATTTTTCTAATAGTCAAAGTCGCGACACACATGTATATATAGGTCCCGCTTTGAATTTAGAAAATATTAAAAGTTAATTTTTCGTGTTTTAAGTTTTTTTCATAACATTCTAAGAGATGTAAAAAAAAAGTTAAAAAAAGTAAAAAAAAAAAGGGGGGGGGGGTTAGAGGGAGGGGGAGGGGTGGAGGGAGTGGGGGGTTGGAGGGAGGGGGTTGGAGGGAGGGTGGTTGGGGTGGGGGGTGGTCGATTGTGGCACTTTGGGCCGGTGGGGAACGAATGTTGGGGACTTTGGGCCGGAATAAAAAAATTAGGTATGATCTACCTCATGTGCTAAGTCGCAAGCCATTTAAATGCAGTGTTTACATACTTTTTTTCGTGTTTTGATATTGCTCTTTACCGACCTCTGGAGATCCAGGTTCAAAAAACATTTAACAATCTGTTAACTATAATAGGGTCTGTATAAATTCTAGTAGAATTAATTTCTTTACCCACTATGATTATAAAAGAATAACTTACTTCTTGCGTGTAGCTTTCGTCAATATTCCTTTTATTTGAATGCATCATTATATTTCAAATGCCGATTCTGAACTGATAATATAACAAATTGTCAGAGTTTTTATATCCGTATTCAAGGTCAAACATAAGTCAAACACATCTAACAATTAAAAGGTAGCAGACAGATAGGAAATTACTATAGTATAAAGGACAAATCACGCACTTTGAACACAGATCAGCACGAATTTTTACGGTAGTTGAATTCCGGTCATTACACTGTCTGCTTGTATTGGCGGGAGACACTCTGCTACCTTATATTATAGCTATATGGGGGGAGTGCCCGCTTGAAACTGTTATAGCTATATGGGGGGACTGTCCGCTCTTAACTGCTATAGCTATATAGGGAGACACCCCGCTCTCTATCGTTATAGCTATATAGGGAGACACTCCGCTATCTATCGTTATAACTATATAGGGAGACGCTCCGCTCTCTAGCGTTATATCTATATAGGGAGACGCCCCGCTCTCTAGCATTATAGCTATATAGGGAGACACCCCGCCCTCTAGCGTTATAGCTATATAGGGTACCTGTCTTGTACCTATCGTTATAGCTACATTGGGTACCTGTCTTGTACCTATCGTTATATCAATACTACTTCTAGTTCGTTCTGAGTGCCCAACTTTCCATAATTCACTGTTGTAGTTTCCAAAATCTTACTACTAAAATATTATATTTTCATCCTATTTTGGTATATTTCATTAGAATTAACCTAACTTCACTTCTTGGGTGCGGTCCCTGTAATACGTAAGTACCAATTTACTCATTAGGGCAAGATGAGATGAGGTGCATTGATAGAAGAGCGACAATTAAATTTAGGAAGAGCATTAAATAAGGAACCTAATGGTATTAGTCCCAGGCTAACTTTTTGTTTACCATGTTTCAGAGGCAACGCTAAAGCGTTGCCTATAGTAAAGGCCATACGGCTCTAATGTTTTATTATTTTTTTCCTGAGGCACTTCATATAGAAGGGTTCGTCGTAGAAACTTCAAAGGGGGCTCATTCGATTGGAAATCGAGAGTTCTAGTGCCGTTTTTAATAGTCAAAAGTGATTGGAGGGCAACTAGCCCCCCCCCCCCACGCCATCATTCCCCCAAACACATCCAATCAAAAATGTTAGATAAACATTTTGTTCAGTGTAGTTGATTTCCAGATAGAAAATATGTTTTTGAGGAGGACACTCCCCCAAAACCCACAGGGCAAGGGTTTTAAGTTTAACCCTGGGGGCATATAAGGTTTTTATAGAAGGCGTTGTCGTAGAAACTTCAAACAGGCTCATTCGATTGGAAATGCAAAGGGTTAGTGTCCTTTTTAATAGTCGAAAGTGATTGGAGGGCAACTAGCCCCCCCCACGCCCATCATTCCCCCAAACACATCCAATCAAAATTTTGAGATACCCATTTTGTTCAGCGTAGTTGATTTCTAGATAGATAATATGTTTTTGAGGAGGAAACTCCCCCACAACCCTCAGGGCAAGGGTTTTAAGTTATACCCTGTGGGTATATAAAGTTTTTATTGAAGGCGTTGCAATAGAAACTTCAAAAAAGGCTCATTCGATAGGAAATTCAAAGGGCTAGTGCCCTTTTTAATAGTCAAAAGTGATTGGAGGGCAACTAGCCCCCCCCACCCATCATTTATCCAAACACATCTAATCAAAATTTTGAGATAGCTATTTTGTTCAGCGTAGTTGATTTCCAGATAGAAAATTTGTTTTTGAGCTGGACAACCCCCAACAACCCTCAGGGCAAGGGTTTTCAGTTATGCCCTAGGGGCATATAAGGTTTTTATAGAAGGTGGTGTCGTACAAGCTTTAAAAAAGGCTCATTCGATAGGAAATTCAAAGGGCTAGTGCCCTTTTCAGTAGTCGAAAGTTATTGGATGGCAACTAGCCCCCCTCTCACGCCCACCTTTCCCCCAAACACATCCGATCAAAATGTTGAGATAGCCATTTTATTAAACGTAGTTTTGAGTTCTGGAAATTAGGTCTTTGAGGATGACAACTCCTTCAAAGCCCTCAGGGCGTTGTAAGTTATGCCCTGGGGGCATATAAGGTTTTTTATATACAACGTTGTCGTTGAAACTTCAGAAAGGGCTCATTCGATTGGAAATTTAAATGGCTAGTTCTCTTTTTAATAGTAGAAAGTGATTCTAAGGCAACTGACACCCCGTCCACGCCCACCATTTCCCCAAACACATCCAATCAAAATTTTAATATAGCCATTTTGTTCAACGTAGTTTAAAGTTCTTTAAATTATATGTTTGAGCAGGTCACCCCCCCCCCAGAGTATTCAGGGGCAAGGGTTATAATTTATGCCTTGGGGCCATATATGTTTCTTATGGAAGGAATGCTCATATAAACTTCAGAGGGGGCTCATTTGATTGGAAATTGAAAGTTCTAGTTCCGTTTAGAAGCGTCAAAAGATATTGGAGGGTAACCAGCCCCCCCCCCCAAACCCTTCTTTTCCCAAATGCATCCAATAAAATTTTTAAGATAATTATTTTGTTAAAAATAGTTCAAAGATCATATTACGAAACTTCCGGTGTCCATACAACCCACAAGGACCAGGGGGCAGAAGTTTGAAGTTATGCCCTGGGGGCATATATGGGTCTTATGGAAGGAATGCTCGTATTAACTTGAAAGAGGTATCATTTGATTGGAAATTGAAGTAGTTCATTTTTTAAGAGTCAAAAGAGATTGGAGGGCACCTAGCCCCTCCCCACGCCGTTTTCCCCCAAATGTATCCAATAAAAATTTTCAGATAGCCATCAAGTTAAAAATTGCTCAAAAAGCAGATGAAAAACTCAGGTGATATCACAACCTCCCAGGGCCCGGGGCAGGCGTTGTAAGTTAAGCCCAGTAGTCGATTACCAGATAGAAAGGGCTAGTGCCCTTTTTAATAGTCGAAAGTGATTGGGGTGCAACAAACCCGCCTCTCACACCCACCTTTTCCCCAAACACACCCAATCAAAATTTTGAGATAGCCATTTTATTAAACGAAGTTTTAAGTTCTGGAAATTAGGTCTTTGAGGATGACAACTCCCCCAAAGCCCTCAGGGCAAGGGTTATAAGTTATACCCTGGGGGCATAAAAGGTTTTGTATAGACAGCGTTGTCGTAGAAACTTTAGAAAGGGCTCATTCGATTGGAAATTTAAACGGCTAGTTCGCTTTTTAATAGTCGAAATTGATTATATGGTAACTAAAACCCCTTCTACGCCCACCATTTCCCCAAACACATACAATCAAAATTGTGAGACAGCCACTTTTTTCAACGTTGAAAGTTCTGAAAATTAGGTCTTTGGGGATGACAACCCCCCCAGCCCTCAGGGCAAGGGCTATAAGTTCTGTCCTAGGGGCATTTAAGGTTTTCATAGAAAGTGTTGTCGTAGAAACTTCAAAAAGGTTTTTTTAGCCGTTTTGTTCAACGTAGTTTAAAGTTCTGGAAATTTTATATTTTTGAGACTGACACACCTATCGCAGTCTTCAGTGGCAGGGGTTATAAGCTGTGTCCTGGGGGTATATATGGTTTTTATGGGAAGAATGCTGGTATAAACTTCTAAGAGGGCTCATTTGATTGGACATTGAAGGTTCTAGTTCACTTTTTAAGCATCAAACGATATTGGAGGGTAACCAGCTCCCCCCCCCAAAGCTTTTTCCCGAATGAAGAAAATAAAAATTTTAACATACCTATTTTGTTAAAAATAGTTCAAAGATCATATAGCAGAAATTCCGCTGTCGATACAACCCCGCAGGGCCCGGGGGCAGGGGTTGTAAGTTATGCCCTGGGGGCATATATGGGTCTTATGGAAGACATGCTCGTATTAACTTCAAAGAGGGATCATTCAATTGGAAATTGAAAGTTCTAGTTCACTTTTTAAGGGTCAAAAGAGATTGGAGGGCACCTGTCCCCCCTTACACGCCCTTTTTTCCTTTAACCCACCCGATAAGCACTTTGAGATAATTTTTTTTTTAATAGTTCAAAGACCATATAACGAAAACTCAGGGGTCAACACAGCCCTCCAGGGCCCGAGGGCAGATGTTGTAAGTTATGCCCCGGAGGAATATATGGTTCTTATTGCAGGAATTACTCGTAAAAAATTCAGAGACGTTCCATTTGATTGTAAATTGAAAGTTCTGGTTTAGTTTTTTAGAGTAAAAAGAGATTGGAGGGCACCTAGCCCCCCCCCCACGCCCCGTTTTTCCCAAATGCAGCCAATAAAAATTTTGTGATAGTCAATAAGTTACTAATTTCGCAGAAGTCAGATAACAAAAACTCAGGTGTCGTCACAACCCCCCAGGGCCCCTGGAAGGTGATGTAAGTTATGCCCTGGGGCATATATTGATCGTATGAAAGGGATACTCGTATAAACTTCAGAGAGGGCTCATTTGATTGGATAATGAAAGTTCGAGCTCAATTTTTAACAGTCAAAAGAGATCCGAGGGCAGCTAGCCACCTCCCACGCTACTTTTTCAAAACCCATCTGATCAAAATTTTGAGATCCCCCCCCTCCGTTTTTTCCCCCAGCCCATCCAATGAAATTTTTATAATAGCCATTTCATTCAAAATAGTTCAAAGGTCAGATAAGAAAAACTCCTGTGTCGACGGAACCCGCCAGGGCTCGGAGGCAGGCATTATCATTAATGCTCTAAGTGCATATATAGTTCTTATGGAAGGGATGCTCGTATAAACTTCGGAAAGGGCTCATTTGATTGGAAATTGAAGGTTCTTGTTCACTTTTTAAGAATCAAAAGAGATCGGAGGCCAACCGGCCCCCCCTCCTTCACGCCCTAAATGCATCAGATAACAATTTTGAGATAGACATTTTTTTAAAAGTAGTTCAAAGTTTTGATAAAAAAAATTCCCGTGTCGACACAGCCCCCCAGGGCCCGGGGGTAAGCGTTGTAAGTTATATCCTGGAGGCATATATGGTTGATATGGAAGGGATGTTCGTATAAACTTCCTAGAGGGCTCATTTGATTGGAAATTGAAAGTTGTAATTATATTTTAAGAGTCAAAAGTGATTGAATTTTAGTTAGTCCCCCCCAACTCCATTTAGTTTTTTCCCAGAGGCACTTCATATAGAAGGGGTCGTCGTATAAACTTCATAGGGGGCTCATTCGATTGGAAATCGATAGTTCGAGTGCCCTTTTTAAGAGTCAAAATTGATCAGAGGGAAACTGCCCCCCCCCCTAGCCCTTTTTCCCCAAATACATCTGATAAAAACTTCGAGGTAGCCATTTTTTTTAAAATAGTTCAAAGATCATATAACAAAACCTCCTTTACATATGGTCATTTCATTAAAAATAGTTCAAAGGTCAGATAAAAAAAACTCCTGTTTCGACACCCCCCCCCCCCCAGGAACGGGACAGGCGTTGTAAGAATTGCTCTCGGGGCATATATGGTTCTTATGGACGGTACGCTCGTACAAACTTCAGAGAGGGTTCATTTGAATGGAAATTAAAAGTTGTAGTTCATTTTCTCAGAGTGAAAAAAGATCGGAGGGCAACTTTCCCCTCCCGCCCTCCACGCATTTTGGGGTATCAGAAGGATAAACCCATCCGATAAAATTTCAGGTGACTATTTTGTGAAAAATAGTTCAACCATCAGATATTAAAACTCCAGGGTCGATACAACCCCCATGGCCCAGGGACAGGCATTTTAACTTATACGCAGGGGATATATATGGTTCTTATAGAAGGGATACTCGTATTAACTTCAGAGAGGGCTCATTTGATTGAAAATGGAAATTTCTAGTTCACTTTTAAAGAGTCAAAAGAGACTGAAGCTTAATCTAGTCCCCCACTCCTTTTTTCCCCAAGCCCATCCGATAAAAATTTTGACACAGCAATTTTATTAAAAATAGTTCAAACATCAGACAATAAAAACTCCGAGGTTGACACAAACCCATTTTTTCACTTTGATATTGTTACTATGATATCAGTTTTTATAATTTGATGAATATTTGATTTTTTTTTTTTAAGTTGAATAAGAAATGAGGAATTTTTAAAAACTTGAAATTTTTTGCAAATACGAAGAAACATTAATTAAAAAAACTTTCCGAAAAATTAGTTTTTCAAAGAAAAGTAAAGTCCATTTTAAATTTAAACTCAGCTGATACAAATACCTTTTAAAATTCAAACTAAAAACGACCAGAAATTACTATTAAATAATAAATGAAATCCAAAACAAACAGAAATTAAATAAACTATCATAGCAAACACATTCAACAAGTAATAATACAAATGAATAAATAGATCTTAAAGCGAGTAATGCTTAGATTAAATAAGAAAATCAAGCTTAAGACAAAAAAAAAAAAAAATTTCCTATTGAAGTACAAATGAAACTTAAAACGAACAGACATTAAATAAACAATCAATACAAACAAGCATACAATAGATATTAATGTAAATTAATAAATAAATCTTAAACGAGTGAAACTTAAACTGAATATGCAAATCAAACTTGGAACGAATGAAAATCACCACAAACAAGGGTTTGGGTATGACTTCCTTCTCTCACTGTAAAAGTCTAAAACCTACTGCGTCATTGGGTCTTTACTGAAAACTATATGCGTCTTGAACAGTCTTGGAAAGTATAAACAACATCAAATTGAATATTTGATGTATAATGATATTAATTGTTGAAAGATCCATCAGTTCAAGAATTTATTTCACTGTAATTGTATTTTTATTTTCAATGTTGTAAGAACTGGAAAAGGAAATATTTGTAATATAATCCGTTTTCAGTTAAGCGCCAATGACGCAGTAGGCTTTTGGTTTTTATTTACAGTTAGGAAAGGAGGCAGTATCCGAACACTTGTTTGTAGTGAAACTATATTCGTCTTTAACAACTTTAAACAGAGCTAATAAATTAAACTGAATATTTGGTGTATAATGATATTAATTGCTGAAAGCTCACCAGTTCAAAACGTTACTATAATTTTAATGTTTATTTTCAATATTAAGCACAAAAGAAAATATTTGTCATAAAATTTCTTTTAAGTAAAGTGCCAGTGACGCAGTAGGTTTTAGGCTTATATAGTGAGGGAAGGAGGTCATACCCAAACCCTTGTTTGTGGTGATTTTTGTTTGTTTCAAGCTTGATTTGCATATTGAATTTAAGTTTCACTCGTTTTAAGATTTATTTGTTAATTTACATTAATATCTATTGTATGCTTGTTTGCATTGATTGTTTATTTAATTTCTGTTCGTTTTAAGTTTCATTTGTACCTCAATAGGAAAATAATTTTTTCGTCTTAAGCTTGATTTTCATATTCAATCTAAGCAATACTTGCTTTAAGATCTATTTATTCATTTATATTGTTAATTTAAAAAACTTTTTCCACAAAATAAGTTTTTCAAAGAAAATTAGAGAACTCTATTAAACCAAAAATGAGAAAAAATAAACTCAAGTAATCTACCAAGCCTTAAACTACCACAAATCAGCATCGACAAATAGATGAAACCCAAAACGAACATAAACTATAATAAATAACCGAGAGTAGTAATCTATTACACAGTATGAACCGTACATTCAACCGTACATTCACGCCTACAAGAACATGCTCAAAAGTGTAATAGATACGAACCGTACATTCAACCGTACATTCACAACACGTTTTGAGAGTATAGTCGTGATCATATAACTCAACCTGTTTAACTCAGCTGTTTTAACTCAGCTGTTGTTTTATTTATAAATTGTCTTATTTTTGTATAATTTTTTTTTTGTATATAGACACGTTAGTAGTATCGTAGTAATAGATATCACACCTAAAAGAATATACAGTACAGTTTCACGCCTACATGAACATACAGTGTGGTTTCACGAGCACATTACAAAAAAGCGTGCAAATCTTTTATAACTATAAAGTGGCCAAACACGTTTTGAGAGTATAGTCGAGATTGTATAAGACAACCAGACTGGTTTTTGAGGCAACACCCATTTTTTAGGGCCAATAAGAGACATCGGAGGTTGCTCCATATACGATACCTTGATTTGTGATTGGATTTGAATAAAAGGAGTGATTTTCATTGCAATTCATATTAGTAAGAGAATTGAATTCAGAGAGAATAGTTTATTTGAGAGGATATTAGTAGAGAAAATGAGTGGTGCATTTAAATTATTGGAGATTGATGCTGGAGCCGGCAGCAACGATATACGAGTACCAAATGTGGATGTGGAAATAACCGGAGGCTGTAGACTATGCCTTGAATGGTACGATATGTATGCTAGATACGTGATATCATTAAGCAAATTTAAGCAAGAGGAGCAATTATGTTTTGCTGAGAATCTGAATATTGTGCATATAAATAGGCTTCAGGAAGTATTAGATGTTCTAGCGAAATACATTCATGAGAACAAAATTCATCATTGAATTTCATTGTTGTAATTAGTCTCAATAAAATTTTTTCAAAAACAAAGGTATTTTTCATTATATAGTAGACTAGCTTATATTGTTTTGAGTAGAAAAATTTCAATTAGTCTGTAGTTGGTTGTGAGAGTGTTAGGACTCAAAAAAATGGATAGGTTTGAGAAAGAGTGAATAATGGGGAATCTAGTGCTTATGGAAAAACGTTTGATTCTGGATGATGATTTTCTAGACCTGTCTATTCAAAGGAAGATATTTTCTCAGGGAATGCTTGTCGATATATTGAAAACTGATTCTCCATCATTAGACTATTGTATGAAGCTTTTACGTCATGGTCCAACAGCATTTACATAATTTATTGACATATTGATCATGACACGGCAAAATGATATTGTGCATATGCTCTTAAACATTAGTTTAGAAATTAAGGACTTTTTTTTCATGAGAAAGATGGTGTTCAAGGATGATTTACTCCTCTCTCTCTCTCTCTATCCTAGTCAATTTTTTGTTGTTAGTAGCTCAAATTCATTGCGACTGTGAGAGTTTCAATACAGGAAAAAATGTTCCATCCATGCCCACTATGTATGTACACACTGGGAAGCTGGTCATCATGTGAGAATTGCAAAATGATTGATGAGTAAGATGAAAAGTATAGATTATGCAACCCGTGTAAATTGCATAGAGGATATGCTGTACAAATTAAAGGATGTAATTCCTGTCTTGAAGAGGTGTTTGACTGTCATCCTAGAGGGCACCTATGCTCCAATTGCCACTATGATAAATTTAATCAGTGGGAGAATACATATCCCGGTATGATTGGAAAGAATCCTAAGCGTGATTTTAGTTTATTGCTACGAGAGTGGTGTCTTCGTGGTTTTAGAATGTCCTGGGAGGAGGAACCGGTTCAGCGATTCAACTGTTGGAACAACAAAAGAATATGGTTTCTACGTCATCTTTGTGAAGACAATGGGTGTTATGATTATACGCCCACTGATTTTTATTTGGCTGTGACGGAGTGTGATTCGACACTTGAGGACACTGTTTGTGAAATTGCTTCAAATAAGCAAATTGAAACATGTGAATTCTATAGAATGAATGAGAATAGTATCATTGACTATACAAAGAGATATGACAAGAGTGAAGTTACACTCTACTGTAGAAAATGTGACCCATACATTGCAGTACATCAGGATCAGTATACTATGAATTCGGATAATCTACCTGCATTAGTTGTTGTCGACAAATACCTATACCTAGTAGAAGATGAAATCTAAAGAGTAGAAAAGTCGTTTTTATCATGCATATAAATTTTTTTCATTTATTAATAAACAATTTCACATACATTTTTTGAACGTTTTGTTCGTAGCGCACAAAAATCAATATTAAACACGCTTGTACGTATATTTTCCACTAGAAAGTCGTTCAATCGAGGTAAGTCAACGTAAATGTCGAGAAACTGCTTGTAGGTATAGCCACGACATCTGAACATGAAAAAGAGTAATGCATGAAAGCCACTTGTCTTAGTCGTTAAATCCTGTACTCTTCGTAGATTTTGAATAATAGTTTTCCCTCTGCTTTCAATAAAGTTGCTGATGTAAGGAGTGTAGAATTTATACGATAGGCCAAGAGGATCACAAAATTCAATATTCTTCGCTGTTTGAAAGATGCATAGCCAATGGCCGGTCTTCAAAGTCGATGGACTGCTATTAACAATGATTAGGGTATTGTTAACACTTGGAATTTTTTCAATGAAGTCCGATGGTATGCAATAGGACTTGTACTGGGACATGTATGGATCCATACTAAATATGTTGATTATTTGGTTTGTAATAATGGTGCTAGGTCTAGTGAAACAATGCCGTCGGGTCTGATTTCCCAATAGGTCTCAAATTGACTCAATGATATTAGCGTGATACTCTCAGTCAAAGCATCGGCAAATGTATACTCTAAACGTACATTCCCTGTTCGTACTATGCTCATATCATGAGTCCCCGACAAGTCCAAAACAATTACCCCATGATTTTTTGAAAACATTGAATCAGTTATTCCATTTTCAAATATTTGAGAGTCATGGTCTAGGGATTGCATGGTCAACTCGTACAGAGTTCTATAGGATTTTTTGTCAAATGATAGAGTGTACGGTGTAATACCATTCACTTTGCACACAAGGCTAGATAGACTAAAAAAATTAAAATCATGGGGGGATTCAGTCCAGGATCCAACGGCACTACCACCCTTCACAAAGGCCAAAGCCAATTTTGATGGGATTTCTCCATTCATAAATGATGAATCGCTATAGCTACGAGAGCCGGTGGCAATGTGACGTTGATTGGTGATCGTATGGGGGACAAGAAGTTTAATGTTGTTACCATTGGCTCTTAGCTTTTCCACTGCAAATGCAACAGAGCTCATAACCTGTGGTTTTCGAACGTGGAGAATTGCCGATGTGATAATGGCATTTGCATCGGGTGCTGCAGGAAGTGTTTTTCTCAAAAAAAAATTCGCATGGGGCCAGCTGTAACTTTATGTCAATTTTGACATTGGGGGGTAGCCATTGGGATATATTGAATATCTCATGATTTAATTTTCCAACCAGATGATACTCCTGGCTCACTGCAGTAATCAACTCGCCGTCAGTAACAACGCCTGATCAATATTCATAGCCCAATAATTGTCCTCTCAAATCTTTGCATGCCTTTGGTTTCATCATCATAAATTGTTTGTAGCTTGCATAGTTGCATAAATTATTGCTAGTGCTCACCAATGTACCATTAATAAATACATTAATTTGTTTGAATAGAATGTGTAGAATACAATTTTCGGAGGAGAGGCTGTCGGCGAGACTTGGAGGTGTACTTTCTGACATTTTCTTCACCCCAACATTTAAATCAATAAATGCTAATGACGAATCAAATAAATAGTCTTCATTGGAAAATATTTGAAAATGTATATTTTCCGAAAGGGGTTGTTGGGGGTGAAATTGTTCATAGTACCCATACTTGACACTGACATCAACATTTTCAGCATTGAATAGATTCAATGAGGAACTGATTGATGGATATGATTCATTGTGGGGGAGATAAGTCATCTTAAGAGAAGAAATCCTTCTTTGATCTAACAGTCTTTTACTTTTTCTTCTTCTGCTTATTGGTCTTCCTTGTTTTATTCCTCAAAGTCCTAGTTGATGTCCTTTGCTTCCTGCCTGGGTGGAGACTGGTGAGTGAGTGACGCGCACGCATCCTTTTCAATCCCTCCCCATTCTGGGGAGGGATTTGATGCAGCAGGTACAAGATATTTTCTGGCAAGGGGTAGTGCAGAACTAAATAGCCTAGCAAACCAGCTACCAAGACCATAGCTGGACATTGTAAAATTTGATGCAGCAGGTACAAGATATTTTCTGGCAAGGGGTAGTGCAGAACTAAATAGCCTAGCAAACCAGCTACCAAGACCATAGCTGGACATTGTAATACGCCCCTTGTAGTAGTCCAATACTTTGCCTATTTGACGTGGACTCAGAGCACCAGCACAGCAATCGATATCGGGACAGACAAATGGAATTCTTCTATTGTTCATTTTAGGTGATTGTGTCGCAAACGATGGGTCGAAAATGACATGTAATCACTGCTAATCCTTTTGTTATTGCTAGAGGATCACCCAATTCACTTCTTAGTGTTAACTGACAGAGTTCCAAATACGAAGTGTTTACGGTAGCATACTGAAGATTCTTTATATTATAGTGATGAACAAGTTCATGAGTTGTTTTTCGTTCAAGAACACGTAGGAGGGGTACATTCGAATTACCGACTCTCGATTTTTCCACAAAGGATACATATAGAAATGTGCAAGAGTCCGTGCTAAAACCAGTAAGATAATCAGCAAAAATAACTTGATCCATCCTGTAAATAATGCCAGAGTTTTTCCCATTGAGCGTATCAAGTTTCAAGCAAAGAACATCTCTCGGATTGTAGTTGATAATAATTATTTCGCCATAAACAGATGAGGTTATGTAAATCCTGTCGTGTTCCAATGAATAATTAAAATGGAATGTACTATTTCTACGATATGATATTTTTGTATTGATTGTACGACACAAATCTGTCATACTATCATATTCAATATATTTCAATTTAAAATGTGGATATTAACTAGATTTAACTGCTTCAACCCATTCATCGTCGACAAAGAGCGACCAATCGAATTGTTATAACTTTTATATCATACACACGATCCTTTCTCGGGATGCCATAGGTAATTTTGAGAATACAGTCGACAAGAGCCACTTCATACGCACCGTCAAATTTGATTGCGGGGGAGAGTTTTGTCCAAAAATCACTTGTATTATTCAAGTCGTTGTAGAGAGGATCGGAAACGTTGGACATAAATGTTACATAGAAATCATTGGGCATTGTCAATATCTTCAACACCGATCCAAGAATCAAAATCAGAGTTGTATCCTAACCACCGAAATCTTCAACACCAATCCAAGAATCAAAATCAGAGTTGTATCCTAGCCACCGAACAAGTAACTGTTTCCCACCCCTGTGAGTACGAGTCTTTAATATCTTTTCAATCTGATAGATTTCACTATTATTTTGAATCTTTTGTAGTTCATAGTCATAAAAGCCGCCGAGAATCTCTTCATCTTTGGTATCGCACAAGCGATAAGTTATGGGTTTAGTGTTTAGGATTTTGCCACTTTAAAAAGTTCTGTAGACCACAAGTAATTGCCCTTTTCAAAATCATTAGTAGTTCTATTAATTCGAACAGTGTCACCAACATTGAATTTATTTTTCATCTTGACAATCGTTTCATTGGAATATTGTTTAAGAAAGGTGTCAATTGTATCATGATCAGAATGATGAAATTCCGTTGGGGATGAGCTGGACAATGATCGATGAGGTCGTTGATTATAGATCAACATGATTTTATCAAAATCATGAATAAAAGCCGGTGTATTTTTCAATGTACAATATCTTGAAATTAAAAGTCGAATAGTTCTTATCAATCGTTCGGCCAATGCAGCCTTTATAGGACCATGACTATGATAGAGCAGTGTATTATATTTTACTAGTACTTTTGCAAAATGGGGATTAACAAATTCACTACCGCGATCCGTTTGAATTTTTTTATACGAATCCTGTTCGAGAATACTTTCTATAGCCTGAGCAACTTCAACACCTCTCTTCGAGCGCAATTAAACTGCATATGCATAACGATTATAAACTCTGAATGCAAGTAGAATTTACTTGTACGGTGTATTGTAACGTCGTTAAAATCTCATAAAGAGTCTGGAGATCTGATTGCATTATATGTAATGGGAAAAAGGCTTTAGCTTTTCGATAATGATTAGGACGAAGTCTGTGATATGTATGCAGAGTGTAACTTGATTCATTTTGTAGATAGTCTTTTACACTTTTAGTTTGAACACCAGTGACTTTGGAAAGAGTGGTGGGGGAACTTAAACTCCCTGCTTCACCAATGTTTTCATAAACACCTTTCAGAGCTTCAACCATTTTGAACCTAAACACGTAGTGTAACGTCCGCTACCCTTTTGTATACTAGTTGTGGCTGGTGATGGGGGTGATGGTGACATGATACGTTTTCGCTTTTTGCTCGCCATCATTGTCAAGTTTCCACTAGGTGTGCTAGTATTTTCCAAGATTGATTTAAAATCTTCTTCTTCTTTTTCCTCTTCATATTTTAATGCTGTTGTTGATGATGATGATGGTGCATGTTCATTTAATTTTTTTAGAATTTGTCTATTGCTAATAAGACTTTTGGGGAAGTTTAATGTATTTAGAAAGTTGTATAGATGAGCGTCAAATGATAATAGTCCTTTACGATTTGAAAGCATATCATAGATTAAATCAAGTAGATTATAGCTCTTGTCATGAATTGTAATCCGTTTCCAATTGCAATGAACTTGAATTTGATCTTGACTACCTTCCATTAGATAAGTTAGGAATCGTTCTATGTTTTAAAAATATGAGTGGGATAGAATAGTTACAATTTTTAACACAAATGATTCCGATTCCTCCTTCTTTAATTTTTTTCCAGCTGCAGCAGCAGAATCCTGAGGAGATGATTCTTTTTTGTGATCAATTGCAGTGGTCTTCACACGATAGGGCTTGTGTTTGTCCACTCGGCGAAGTGCATCTTGAAGTAAAAGCAGTTTTTTATCATCCTAAATATTATTGTTGTCAATGAATTTACTCAGATTGTTCTCAAAGTATTCCACGGGTGAGAGAGTGAGTTCTATTGGAGTCAATTTATAGGATTTTGCCATTCTCTAGAGAAAACTGTTTACAAGTCTTGCAATTATTGGTCGTAAAAGTGTGAAAAAGCTAACGCCCGCCTGAAAAAGTCGTTTCCTTTTAGAATTATTTCCTTTATTTTTAGTGACCCATGTAAATACAATGGAACGATGTTGCTTTGCCTGTTGCTTAGCTACTTCTGGCAGTTGAACATTACCCTCGGTCAAATTTACATAAAGTTCAGATATTAGATTAATGAAATTATTGTCAATACCATGTTTGAGTATGGCTTTGCTAAGCAAGGGTTTTGAAGTGCTTAGAACTGAAAATAAATGTCTATTTTCATGTAGTTCAGTGTCATGATAGCAACTAATAGGTCTTTTTAGTGTTCACGGGGAGATATACTGTAATTTCATTGTCAAAAATATCTGTGACTACACGCAGATCCTTGGGTGTATTTTGATTAAGATCCAATAAGATATAGCCGTAGGGTTTATTAGTTGCCTGATTGTATGCTGAGAGCAGAAATTTAGGGGCGCCGGGGTATATTTGTTTATTGAAAGTTATTAGCTTACTAGAATCATGAACATCTCCGTAGGTGATATACGAGTAGTAGGTACAGTTCAAGGCAAGCGCTCACATGCATTTGCTCTAGTGAAAGAGATTGTGTAGAACCAGAGTAATAGAATTTTGTTCATGATGTGAGTGAACAGTGAACAGTTGTAGCATTTCCTGGGACCATTGTTCAATAGATTCAGCCAGATCGTCAATGATCAACCAAGAGTTTAGTTCAATAAGGGTTAATACATGAATTCCCTGTTTGAGTTGTATTTGCACCAACTTTATCATTCGAATTGCTTTTATTTAATTGTATAAGTCCTGCCAAATACTGACACAATAGTAGATTTTTTTCGGCTTTTCTACAAACATTTTATTATAATTTTTTAGTATTTTAGTCAGCAGTGTTGTTTTGCTCGACATTGACGGCCCACACAGAAATGATCTGAATGGTGTTTTAAATTGATATTTGTTCCCTTCAACAGTTCACCTAGACAACTGACTATAGACAATGGCTGTCTAACGACTCAACAATGTCCCTACTACTACTACTCTGTTCAAGAATAATAATAAAACGACAAATAAAGGTTTATATTTTCTTTTATTATACACACACATAAAAAATTAACAATAGTTTAAGAATACTAAATTGAAAAAGCACATTAAACATGGAAAAATTCACTTTTTTTAATTTATTTATAATAAAAAATACAACATTTACATGGGCACTAAAAAAAACACTTTAATAAATACACTTTTTTTTATTTATAAAAAATACAACATTTAATGAATAATGCACTTAAAATAATATCACTTTTATTTACAGCATTTGGTATTGGGTCCCCCCCCAGGGGCGGCCGCTGCGGGGGGCCGGAAGCGGAGCCCGCTGCGGCGGGCCGGGAAGCGCCGCGGGAGGCACAACAGGCCGGGACGCGGGGGTCCACTGTGGCGGGCCGGGGGCTGGGGGCATTAAATGCTGGAAATTGATCTGCCTTGCACACACATTGAAAATTGTTTGTGATAAAGAAAAAAAAGAATTTAAAAACACCCATTACCCAAAAAACCCTCCCACCCAATTTGTACTTTTTTAATGAATTTAAGTTAATTTTTCTAGACCGTTGTCTTATGTACTCTCTACATTCAACTCGGTCTGAAATTAAATAATTTCCGTGTGGTAGTACCTTCACACCATCTTCAAGTACATACTTTGTCCGGTATGGCCGACATGGCGTTTTTTTCAACTCTAACTGTGTAGTTTTTAAATTGTAAAGAGCAGATCGCCATGACTTTCGCTCTTGGGACTAAACTACGTTCCACACAGTTTCTATAAACACTCATGTCGAAATTATTTTTTACAAAGTGTGTAGGTACCCCTTTGCAAACTTGTTTGATATCCTTGTTGTGCGTTTCCACACAGTATACCTTCGGTCCAGGAAACCCACCACTGGATATCAGATCGCTACCCGTTTCAGATTTTAACATTAACAATTGATTTGGGGCCTGGCGATTCACTACCTCTGGGTAGAGGGATTTATCCCAATTAGTTTAGTCCATTCGTGAGCTAATGTACTCACCATTTTCCAAATCATTCAATAGATTTTCAGTTTTGACTTTTAACAGGAGCGAATCAGTGTCCCCGTAATACTCTTGAACCTGTCCCTCAATCGGCCACTGTACCTTGCATACATTATAATAAAATGACAACATGAGTTTATTAGATATTTCAGTTATTGCACTCCCGCCTGCAATATTTTTATTTAATACAATTTTTCTTTTCTTACGGTGTAGGAGTACCATATCAGAGTTTATGATTGTGAACGATGTGAAGTTTGGATCCGCAATGATTCGAGCACAATCTTTGGGGTTGGCAACAATGTAACATCGACTTCTGTTTCATACGCTCTCGCAAAATTTACCGAAAGCTGTGTTCAAAATGAGTTTATAGACTTCTTTTTCAACTTTCGTTTACGCTTGTGAACGCTTACAGACAAAGGTGTCAATGAACGTTTTCATGTAAGGCTTTTTATCAAATTGGAGGTCTCTATGAATCTTTGTGACATTGAAACCATTGGACACCATCCATTTCAATAGCACGTGATGAACAACGATATTCTGTTTCGGGTTGAGGTCGGCAATTAGTTTTTGTTTTGAAGGTACCCAGTGAAAACTCCCATCCTCTACTAAAGATAAATTGTAGGTGATCAGAGAGTCCCTACCCAGCGGTCTATCTATGCACGGAAAACAAAGTCTTTTACCGAGTCATGGATTTCCATGGGTATTTCACCGTCAATTTCAAAAAACCATCTCTGTGTCCCATTCTCCTCAACGCTAGCAATGTCGGGGGCCTTCGAAGCATACGGATTGTCAAGCCATTTATAATTGCCACACGGTAAACAGTAGTGAGACATTGCCGAGGGTTAAAGAGAATTCATATCCAAAAAAACTTCGTCAGACTTTTCATCGGTGTGCTGTCCGGTCGGATCAGTTTTCATGATACGGTCCCCGTGAAAAACATACCTCCCCCTCAATGATATCTCTAAAAACAGATGATGATCCACATCGGCCATGAGACCAATTTATTCTTTGCTGATTTTAAGTATCAAGTCCATCACCAGATGAGGAGGGGAAAAATAATAACCTAAATCCAACTCAAATTCCCCGTAGATTTTATCCGTATTTTTGCACACAATGTCCACAAGAGTGAGTACGTCACTGGCCAAGTATAGTTTAAAATAATCCCACCCATTTTTACATCCACCCTTACCATGTAAGGGTGGATGTAAAAACATCTTACCATGTTTTTTTTCAGATTGTTTACTTTTGATTTTAAGTTAATATTAGCAACGTACCATATAAGTCGCTTGTTTCGACGTCTCAATAAACCAGTGGTTGACGGCTACTTGCTTACCGGTATCTGCAAATGTGTTATTTTAATATTTGTTGATGATAACATTTATTGCAATCAAAGGGACTCTTATTTGTTGAGCTACTAGGGGTGAAAGGGGGAAAATTAGAATTTCCGGTTATTTTTCTTTTTCGGTTTACTCTTACGGGCGTCTTTTTTCCTTTGTTACATCTTGTTACGTTTTACGAATAGATTACTTCCTTGAGCTTTGTACTCTTCCGACCCTAGGTCAAATAAGAGTTGTTTATAGTGTCTGATATCCAGCAATGGATGATGCACACCGTCATACTTCAAGCATTCCGGGTTATTTTCAAGTTCATAGCAAATAATGGGGGCACCTCATTTTTCTAATAATAAGAGGTTTGTTTGGGTAATCCCCTGGCAGAAAAATTATTTTATATTCGAATTTTCTATAGTCTTTCTATGGTTAATTACAAACATCCGAGTTTATATAGGTTATTACTACATGGGTTATTTGACTCGATCAGAGTAATCGACAAATGAAATTAATTTGACTCGATCAGGGTAGTCGACAAATGAAATTAAGGTCTTGTACTTGTGTTCTGAAGTAGGTCTTGACTATCTGAATTAATTAATATTTTATTCTACTTTTTATTCTTGATTGTCAATTAATAAGGGTCAATATATACCTTGGGAATTTTGCTTGTTGAGTTATAGAGTATACAACATACTAATGCACTATTAGCCTATTCATATTATGCACTTTCACGTAAGAAATGATCACTCTAGATAAACTACGCTAGCTAGCATGGTGACCTTGTGGACGGTTATTATTAGGTTGTTGAAATGGGTGGTTTAAACCAGTGGTCGGCAAACTTTTTCGCCAAAGAGCCATATATGTACATTACCAGGATTAAAAAAAAATTAGAGAGCCAGATCGGTTTATTAATGTAGTAAACCTTTATTATGATTTTAGACCTTCATTAAATTACGGGTACACTGAATGAAACTTGATTTCAAATTAATAAAGATTATATTTATTGATTAAAAAAAGAATTAAAGTAAGATATCCATACATTTAATTATGACAATAACTGACAAACACTTAATGCGAATAATGTCCATCTGAGCATCTCCTTGGAAAGTTTGAGTATGTTAGGTTTGTATGTTGTTGTTTTTATTTTTAGGCACGATTCCAGGTTCTCATCAATAAGACGACTTCTCAATTTACTCTTGATAAAATTCCTGCTTGAAAAAGATTGTTCGCATGAATATGTAGAACCGAAAAAGGCAAAGAACACCAAACCCGAGTTTTTTCAGCTGATCATAAGAGTCAGGAATACTATTCCAGGCGTTGAACATGATCATGTCTTCCTTCTCCAGGTCTTTCAAAGGAGACCACTTGTGTTGAGAACTAAGTTCACATTTGTTCTTCTCCAGTATTTCCAAATCAACACAAAGACGTTCAAATTTAGAGCTCCATATTTCCTTGTTTTTTAAATCCAGCAATTGTATTTCGAAGTTACTAATGTCGATGCCAAAATGAGAAAAATTTAAATCTGTTATCGTAGCTTTAAGGGGGTTTTTGGCGAATGTTAAGGTCGCTTTGCTGTTTTTAAGTTCCTGAAACCTGCTGAGAAATACCTCTCTCATTTTTAAAATGGTGGTTTTGATGTAGTGTTTGTCAATAGAGGAATTATTTTTTTTGGCGATGCTTCAACAGGCTCGAAAGTGAAACAGAGTTTCCCTTTCAAAATCTTGAGCAAAAAGAGATAATTTATTTTCGTATGAAGTGACTTCTTCTAACATCGAAAAAATAGTATTTCCTTTCCCTTGTAGTTTATGATTAAGCTGGTTTAGATGAGACGTAACGTCTATCATGAAATAAAAGTTTTGTAACCACTGATCGTCCGTTAGTTCTGGAAGGTGAACACCCTTCTCAAGAAGAAATGATTTTATTTCTGGTAATAGTGATGCGAAACGTTTTAAAACGTTTCCTCTTGATAACCAACGTACCTTGTTATAAAGCACAAGATCAGCGCACTCACTCTCTATTTCAACTAAAAATTCCTTGAACTGATGATGATTAAGAGCTTTAGCCAAAATGGAGTTAATTATAGTAATCACCAATTCCATAACCTTATGAATTTCTTCTGGAAATGTCTGCACACAAAGCGCTTCTTGATGAATGATGCAATGGTAAGCAAGTATCTCGTGATTAATTTTTTCTTTTCAAATAGCAACAAACCCTTTTCTTACGCCGGTCATACTTTTGGCCCCGTCTGTTGAAATCGCCACAGTTTTATCGAGAGAAATATGATGTTTATCCATACACTCAACTACATGCATTTGCGATATCCTCTCCACGTGTCCGATCTTTGAGTGGCAATAATCCTAAAAGTTGTTCTTTAGGACCAGTATGAAAAATAAATCTTACAAAAAGCGAAATTTACGCTGTATCATTTATGTCACAAGACTCGTCAACTGCTATTGATAAAGCCGAAATCAATTTCAGATCTTCGATTAGCTGGATGGTTATATTCGAAGACATTTTAATTGTTCTATCTTTCATTGTTTTGGCAGACAACGGTACCTCATTAATTTTTTTTAGAATATCTGCTTTATTGTTAAAACCCCGAAATAGCTCTTCAGATGCATTTATAAAACAACTTTTTATGTATTCACCGTCTGTGTACGGTTTCTCTCTCTTAGCAATCTCTTGACTGATAACAAAACTTGCCATATTAACATTGCTGGAAGTTTGCATCCAGTTCTTAAATACAGAAGCTGATGTCTCTTGGTTCTTCTGAAGTTCCTCAACTGCTTTCTTCCTTGCATCACCGAGAGGATATTTAGTGCTAAATGACGCGTGTTTAGCTGTAAAGTGTTTCTCCAAATTTAACTTCTTGTTATGCGTGAATTGTTCCTTACAAATAATACATGTCGGAAGACCATTTAAGTTTACAATAAATGCAAAAGTCTCGGTCCACTCAGCTCTAAATTCACGGTTTTCATCTTCTATTTTTCTTTGCTTCTTTTTGGTAGCCATTTCAAGGCACCTAAAAAAACAATTCAAATTATAATCTTTTCAAAAGCCACCAATACAATCTTATTGTCATTTTTAAATTGATGAGAAAAATACCTGTTAGATGTGCAGCTAGATGGAAAAATACAATAACTTTAGTCTTCAAGAAGGTACCCTTGTAACACGCACAGACACGATAAGCTCCGACCACTGCCTGCAACTGACTGCTGACTGGCACAGTGGGCAGTGGCTGGCATGTAGAAACGCGCGAGTCTACCCCGCGCCGCGTTCCCTTCGATCTACAACCGACCGAAACCCTCGGTGCGACTTGCGCGTCTGCTGCCTGCATTTAAATATTTGTGCTGGAGCGGCATTTGAGGGGCCAAAGAGCCGCATGCGGCTCCGGAGCCGCACTTTGCCGACCACTGGTTTAAGCTAAAGGCATTAACAATTATATCAACGTTTATTCTGGAGTTTTTTACTTTTAATTTTTTGACGAAAGAGTAATCAAATTGTGATTGGGAACTGAAATTTGAGATTTTTGATAGATCTATCTATACATACAATTTCTGCCACGGATATTGGCTTTTAGTTTTAATATATGGGTCATCGTTTGGTAACATCGCCCTTGAACCAGGCGACGTCAACTGTGTTCTTTAGAAGAATGTTTGCTAATGCAAGCAAATGTGCTACTCTAACTGAAGTGCTTGGTAAAATGACTACAAAAGGAGAACCTGCCGACGAGTATTTAACATTATAGAATGACTGAATTTTATTGTATGTGTAGTCCTTAGATATGTGTTATTATTTGAAATTGAGTGATTGTGCCAATATGTTATTACATATGACTTTACACTCAGATTACTCTGAAATGTGTTGAAGTGTAGCTTATAGTCTTATGTGTGAATTGTAGTCGTAGATGATTGCTTTAATAAAAAAAATAAAAAAAAAGAACGCAGTAATACCCTTCATCGAAATCATAGGGTTTATGGTAATCACTATCGAAAAACTAAAGCCTTTTGCCCTCAGCATATATTATAAGCAGATCTTTTGACTCTAGACCCGATTCAAAGACGTCATACTACACCCTACAATTATATTTTACTTGAAATGAGTGTTTTTAGTCGCTATGCATATATATATATATATATATATATATATATATATATATATATATATATATATATATATATATATATATATATATATATATATATATATATATATATATATATATATATATATATATATATATATATGTGTGTTATATATAGTAGTTCATATACATGTTTACATATACACACATATATATATACACACACATATATATATATATATATATATATATATATATATATATATATATATATATATATATATATATACATACATATATATATACATATATATACATATATATATATATATATATATATATATATATATATATATATATATATATATATATATATATATATATACTATATATATATATATATATATATATATATATATATATATATATATATATATATATATATATATATATATATATATATATATATATATATATATATATGCTGACGTGCTGACGAAATGACCACCAAACTAAGTGCTGACGAAATGGCGGTGGAGATACGGAAAATTTGTAATACCACTATGCCAGTTTTTGCTCTAACAGGGCTCTCTCTCTCTAAATTACTTTGTTTAACCTTTGGATTTTTTGATCGTTTTGGGAACTGTTAGTGTATATGATTTAATTATTATTTGTATTAGATGATCATGCCTTAGATGTCTACTTGTCTCCTTTAATGTATACTGAAAGTTATTGTATTATACCAAACCTCTCTACAACGTTAGCTTAGTCTCTCGATTAACCCCAGTCGGTACGCCCAAGATAATTAGTCAGGCCAAGGCCTGACTTTGGCGAAGTAATCACTCCCACTAAAATTGCTCAGGTTAGCAAAATTAAAAAAGCTAGCAAATGAGTAGTTATAAAAAGAACACAGTTATACTTTTTATCAAAATCATAGGGTTTATGGGTTTATATAGGGTTTGTATATGATCACTATCGAAAAACTAAAGCCTTTTACCCTCTGTAAATATCACAAGCAGATCTTTTGACTCTAGACCCGATTTAAAGACTTGATAATAAACCCTACAAGTATTTTTTTACTTGGAATAAGTGTCTTTAGTCGCAAAACAATGTATATATATATATATATATATATATATATATATATATATATATATATATATATATATATATATATATATATATATATATATATATATATATATATATATATATATATATATATATATATATATATATATATATATATATATATATATATATATATATATATATATATATATATATATATATATATATATATATATATATATATATATATATATATATATATATATATATATATATATATATATATATATATATATATATATATATATATATATATATATATATATATATATATATATATATATATATATATATATATAAATTTTATGATGATTAGCAATCAATTCTAGTTCCTAATTAGGAAACAGAATATAATCAACCACCTCCTTTGATTCTGGCTGAAATCTGGCCCTCTCGTGACAGACCTGTGCTAGTCCTGAATGAAGTGCCTATGCTAGAACAGCTACCTCCATTACCTCCAAAAGAAATTGTCCCTGGTTATTAATCCTTTCGAAGCTGCATTACGAAGTGTATACACCTGCCAGGCAGTTTTAAAGCTCTTTAACTACCACGACTGCCCAAAACCACTTTGTCTGCAAAAAGTGGTTTGCAGACAAATATATATATATATATATATATATATATATATATATATATATATATATATATATATATATATATATATATATATATATATATATATATATATATATATATATATATATATATATATATATATATATATATATATATATATATATATATATATATATATGTATATATATATATATATATATATATAGTAGTATATATATATATATATATATATATATATATATATATATATATATATAGTCTATATATATATATAGAGATATATATATATATAGTTCATATAACTTGATTTGAGCCACCAGTGAAGAAAGACGTTCGGTTTCAGTGATCTATTCATAAGCATTTATTGCCTACATTTGGCTAGCCTACAAACAAAATGCCTAAGAAAAATGAAACAGATCTGTTCAAACAGAAGTCTTCTTATTACAACTATGTTAAAGAGTACAGGGACAAAAAACTCAAAGAACTGGAATGGTATCTTAATTCATGGAAGAAAATTGTGAAGAAACACGGAGATAGGTTGTCAGATGATGAGAAAACCAAAATTGAAGAAGTGATCAAAGAGAAGTTAGAATGATTGGAAGTTCACCGAGACGAAAGCAGATCCAATCGAGCTATGGAAGATGAATTCTTACGAGTGCGGAGAGAGGCTGAAGCTATAATTGAACCGATTCGCCACACACTCAAACAACACTGGTGGCAGAAGGAGAAGTTTTATCAGTCAATCTTGTAGTAAAAGAGTTTCATTATTTTGAAAATATAAGCTGAGTTAGCCTAGATAATGGCCTATTTTGGTAACATATAAAAAAATCGCGAAGGGAAATTTTTTTTATCTGGGCTCTACCTAGTTGGATAATAACAAAGAATAAAATATAAGAATCTATATACCACGCGAATAATTGACTTTTGAGACAAGGGAGGCTGCGCCACCCACGTAGAATCGGCAAATTAAAACGCAACAATTTTTCACAAAAAGATAAAAAGAGACATTGGTAAAAGAATTTTCATTTGGACGGAAGACGTTAAGTAAACCTTGAAGTAATGGCGGACAAACGGAGAATTCAGACAAGAGCAGGAAAGGGACAGTTGGAAGAATCGGATACGAATTCGAAAAAAACTAACACGGTAAAACAAAAATCGTATTCACACACAATTGTATGCGACTACCGCTTGAAATACCCTAAGAAAAACACCATCAGATAGAACCATATATCACTCAGGGGGTGAAATATACGTTTCTGGCACGTGTGAAGGGGAAATATTCAAAACAAAATCAGTAATAGTCATATCTCCGGCACAAACCGTGGAGGAAGAAAAGAGTTTAAGGCAGATTCAAAAAGAATTATTCCCAGAAAGAGAAACCAAGACAAAAGAAACAGTGGCGATAATACATGAAGAAAAATCATTATATGAAAATACGGGTAAAAAAAACCAACTTACCCTTCAGATGAGGCACAAAATGTAGGGGAGTTGCGGGTATCAGAAAATGTAATTATAGAACGAACAGACTCAGAAAATAAATTAAGTAGATATAATGACAGAGAGAATCAGAGTATGTCGAGTAGCAGGAGATAATAGAAGCTTAGTTTCCAGCAGAGACTTGCCAAAAAGTATTAAAACAGATACGACACAACAAATATTAAATTTCATGAAGGAAGAGAGAATAGCCAGAGAACGAAAGCAAGAGACTGATAGAATAATCAGAGAAAAAAAAGGGAAGAGGCTGATAGAATAGCAAGAGAACGAAAAGAGAAAGAAGATAGAGAAGAAAGAGAGAATATCAGAATAGCTAGAAAAAAAAGGAAGAGGCTGATAGAATAGCCAGAGAACGAAAGGAAGAGGCTGATAAAATAGCCAGAGAGCGAAAGGAAGGGGCAGACAGAGAAAATAGAAGAGAACTAACGCAAATAATTGCAGTGAA
This sequence comes from Artemia sp. Qi Xiang Cuo, assembly GCF_049724085.1. NCBI lineage: Eukaryota > Metazoa > Arthropoda > Branchiopoda > Anostraca > Artemiidae > Artemia > Artemia sp. Qi Xiang Cuo. The sequence goes on along the minus strand of NC_142806.1, from coordinate 854,757 downwards.
AAATTCTTAGGAGCCTCAAGGATTGTCTAAAGTATGTGGAATGCATACATAAAACTTCAACTAATAAAAGAAATCAAAGAAGTACATTTATACCTTACTATACTTAGGATGAAAATAAGTGTTCTTATTACGCACCGTATGCCCCTGTTAGTACCCCCGCCTTTCACTTAATTTCTAGAACCTAAAATGCCTCTATTATGTGACAATTTTACGGAGAATAGGACCTCTTTCAGACAACCTAGAATTATGTAATGGTTCATTATAATAATAATAATAATATTTTATTACCCGTCAAAATCAAACAAAAGAGACGGAGTACATAAAAATATAAGAAAAAGATAAACAAGACGAATAAACACGACAAAAACAAATCGGATAAAAGCAAAGGATTTAGATACAATTTAAGACCCACTAGCACGACAAGACTGGTTAAACCATAGAGAAAACAAAAAAACACTGAGTTTAACTGGCGGAGGATTTCAAACCACGGATGGCTTTTAACATTATTATTCAACTTTGAGATCTGATTAAGGATGGCTGAAGTTGGGTCTGCTCTATTATAATTACTAGAAAGAAAAGAATTTTGGGACCAAAGTGATAGACGACGCAGAAACTAAGCAAACTTAAAGAAAATAGATCGAAATTTATATTTATTAAACTTATTAACAATTTTGCGAAAAAAGATCAAATACAAAAAATGGAGGAGTACCATTATACTAAAAGATAAGCTAAAACTTTCCTGTTGAACCTCGACTTATTTGAAACAATTCTACTATATGCAAAACCAATTCGCTTCTTTAGATGATCGATAAGCAATCGACGGGTTGTTTTTCGAGTTGAACCGACAGGAAGGCCAAGGTAAGTAATGAACTTGACTGGCTTAACATTTGTATTTCCAAGAGCAATCGTAAAACCATCGGGGACTGATTTCCAATTGAAAAGCAGGATTTCTGACTTTTCAGCATTAAACTCTAATCCGAACTGCTTATAGTTATCCTGGAGGATGTTAAAGTTTTCCTCTAGACTCAAAACAGTGCGACTCCAATTAAGTATATCATCAGCGTATGATATTAACGAAACATCGATACATCGCAGGACACAAGTTGTTTTACATCTCTTTTGCCCTCTGATTATTGTATTATTAAAAGTAGAAGGTGAAGTTATTCCCCTTGTCGAGTCCCTTTTTTAACCGAGACAACGGGATTATTTTTTATTTTATGATGTTCAGCTTTCAGATTTGCATACATATCTTTTAAAGGAAGAAAAGTTCCTTTTTTTACACCACGCTTTCCCATATCCAATATAAACTCATCATGAATCAAAATGGTTTCACACATTATTTCACTTTATTGTTTCTGAGATTTTTTCGAGTAAAAAGGGCCAAAGTCCCGGAAAGATGGGTGTCGCGTCCCTCGTCTACCGATTCTTCAGACGCAAAAGATGAGCCCCCTAACTCACGATTGGCAGATATAAAAACCTTTAATTTCAAACACGATTATTTTAAAAATGACTGTGATGGGGAAAACTTTTAAGAATTTTTAGCTGTGAAAAATCTGGTTATCCCCAAAAGAAAATCCCTAGTGCCAGAGAAAATAAAACCGCCAACAAGTCTAGAAAGCTCATCATCAGAGATTGCAGGAGACTGAGATTATACGATATATCAACAAGCCCAATTTGTTCCTGATAGAATTTAGACCCATTGTCCCCCCAAAAGAGTTCCAAACGATATGTTGTCCCCAGCAACACCAAGAGAGAGACCCCTGTCATTGCAGGAGGACTTGAACAGAGCGGTAGAAACTCCGGGTATTATTGTCCAGAAAACTGCTCCCAAAGATTCAATTAAAATAAATCTGCGAGAAGCGATGGATTTAATAAATTTCCCTATAAAAACGAGGCAAAGTACTTTGCCTTGGAATTAAACTCCCGAGGATGGCCAGCAAGGGCAGTTTCATGATATAACCGTGTCCATGGTCAAGCCTAAACAATGGACTTCATGGAGGGAAACACTAGTGCAAAAAATGCCCCATCACCCTGAAGACATGGCATTTAAACAGTGGAGAAACCCCGCAAAAACTTTTGATTTCTCTCAAAGTTCTCAAGAATCTTTCAAGTCCCCCGAGTTGAAAACTCAAAGCGAGGACTAAAGAGAATAAACCTTCTATGTCAAGAGGAGTAGAAATTTACGAAGGAAGGTCAGGTGATACCTCGAAAATACAAAGTTCCACTTATAAAAGTTCTAATTCGTACTCAGTTTACACCAGTTACTAAGACTCTGTAGTATACTCATAAACGATTTGATTGAAATAAAGCGTGACCAACACCCAGACTTCCGAGTCAGCGTACGATAAATAAACAAACCTAAAAGGACAAGACTATTTGAAAAACAAAAAAAACATATTGATATTATATTCATAGCAAAACCAACCAATAAAAAACAGCAAGACACAGCAGAAAAAGTTACTACACAGTCAGGTAGAACGGTTAAAAAACCTGATAGATGTGAATATTCATAACTAATGTAAAGTCAAATGTTCTTGTTGAAGGGATATTGTGCCCACAACCATCAACTGGTAGTTGTTTATTTTTTATTATTGGAGGGAGTTTGATTTTAAGTTCCATATTAAAAATCATCTTATAATACAGAGTTAATAAATTAAAAGGCATGAAAATGAATTAACCAAGTCAATATCAGTGAATATAAAATAATACCGAGTGATATCAAAACATTAGTGATCAATGAGAAAGGCTCAAAGTAGGAAGCTCGTGGTTGGCCGATGATGAAAAGTAGTGTTTTAGGTCCTATTTGGCACATTCTGCCCACTGAGTAGCTACCTTACGAGATTCAACTGTACCTCTACAAAAAAAGAACTAATCAATTGAAGAACCCAAAATATACCCAGCTATTGAAATCATTTACGGATTCTATATCGTGGAAAATTTGGGTTCTGTTTCGCCTACAAACGGTGTTTTATCCAGTTTGTTAGAGACACAGTTCCTAGACTCCTCTATGACAGTCAACTTATATTTTTATAAAATGGCCCTTGAAACCCATTTTCATATTGTAAAACGTTGTATAAAGTGATGAACCATGAATTGTAGGAAGCCTGGGGTGGAGTTCGCCCTCAGACAGCAGTTGGTTTGTGGCAGTTGAGCTCTACCTCGGATTTTCTATGAAAAATCAACATACGTTTTAACAAGATTGATATTGGCAAAAAAATAAAAGTTACCGGTATAAGAGTGTGTAATCATAAACCAATCATTTTCAGATCATGGTAACGGAATCAAAGCCTATCCGAAAAGCGATAATTGATACTGAATTTATTACAATAACGAACGCGAAGGAAAACATTATATATTGGGCAGCTATGCTGGTGATTGACGAAAAAGGAAATCAGATATACGCGAAAGAATGGGATTTAACCTACAACCTTAAAGGGTATGCACCCCACGCTTATATATACGGATTAGCACTCGCAAATACCCCTAAATATCGTCCGGCTAGAGGGAAAGTTAAAACAAAACATAGGAAAAGAACTTGGTTGTTTACAATTATTAATAAGACATTTACAAAAGAATCTCAACATCAAATATTTCTACTCTAAGGGACCCAATCAAACGGACATTTTTGTCCTTGATAAATGCAGAGCTCCCAAGATTTGCTATAATCTAGAGAAAAATCTTCAATGTGTCAAATATGAAGGCACACATCATCCTCTACCAGAAATCCTATATTATAAACAATTTTTATTCGACCATGAATCCAATGAATACAAACCCCTAAGTAGTAAGTAGTTTCTGAAACTTATAAAAACACACCGAAGAAACAGAAACGCCTATAAGGATAATAGCAAGAAAATTAAAAGAAGATTCTAAACTCTAAACCTAACAAAAAAAAAAAAACAAGACAAAATAATTATAATCCTCATAGAAACCTCAAAAGTAACAAGTTATCTTAGATTCACCCATAATGTATCATTCGTTAAAAATTAAAATCACACATTTCTAGATATACGCTGACCTCTGACGATCTTTCGCGCGTATAGTCATTGCTGGCCCCGCGAAAAAATTGGAAAGAGATAACCCGCATGGAATGTTGCTAACCCCACTAGGTAGACAATTAATTTATTAACAAAAAAACAACATGAAGAAATTTCCTAGTTGTCCGCCATTAAATAAACTGGATTTAACATCAGAAACATTATGTTATATGTCTCCACAGTGTTTCCTTGCGTGTAAAAAATGTCATAGTATTAATAACGTAAATAAATCATTGAGCGAATATGTATTAGTGAAAGTAGTACAAGAGCTAAATTTGGTCACGTTACATTTCCTCTTAAAGTCACCTAGAAGTCCCCTGGAAGATAGAGTAATCTTAAGCATAATAGCAAGTCTAGTATATTATAACTTCATTACACGGGTAATGCTCACAACAGTAGAAAGAACTAGATTAGCGGCTACCATGACATTCAGAACTCTCTTACAAAAAATTCCAATGTCCAAACATCCCCTAATTTCCAAATTTATCGCAGATAATCTATGGCAAACTCTAGATGAAAATGGTATCACTAGAATATGGCACCTTAGATTCCTTAGGCTACTAATAGATCGAGGGTATAACCTACAAAATGGAGGGAATTTTCTTAAAAGTTTGTACAAAAATTGCTGGAACTTTGATGGCATAAACACCGAAATAAAATCTAACACATTGGAAGTTACCACCCGAAATTATAATGACATAAAGAAAATCGCACTAAACCTTTTCGAAGAAGATGAAAATTTGGGATCCAAAGTGTTCTCTGGTTTTGACATTATTGTACGTGAACAAAAATGTTGTAATGCGTCACACATACAATTAATTTTTAGAGTAGTAAAGGTCATAAATAATCCACTTTCCTTTGCTGAACGATGTCGTAAAGTAATTCATGAAAATATGCAAAAGAGAGATATATCGAATACGTTCAAAAACGTAAATGTTTCGAATAATCTGTTGGTCAATTTAATGCACATAGACACAGATAAGAGCAGGGAAAATAACACAGTATTCGAATTGAAATTCCTAAGCACAAATGTGTCATCATAGGGAGTTCATCGCCTTAATACCATGTTAGCATTGTTAGAAACATGTAACGTACTACCAAAAGATATGTAAATATGAAAATTCAATGTTGATGAATATGGGGAGAACCGTGTGTACAGATAAAATTATCGAGATAATGTCTTAAAATGTAAGTTCACTAAAAACACCATAACCCCTGTTTTCGAAATTTTCCTTCTCGAAAAATAATAATGTAAATAGTGAATCAAGTGAATCAATATCAATAAAATAGCGTATACTCTACACAAAACTAAACCATATATTTACTTCAATGCTCTCATATATAAGAATCATTTTGTCTTAGTGCAGATTCTAATAATTCTAGGCTTATAAAAAAAATAGGTTAACATTGTATTTATGTGTTGCTTGCTTACTTATTTATATGTTGCTTACTCTAAAATATAATGCAAAATTAGGTAATATAGCAATTATTAACTAAGCTTTAAAGGTATATCTCAACCAGTCGTAAAGGCATATCATAACCAGATTAAAGCTTGGAAGTCCTAGCTTTACTTCCATAACCTTTCTAATCCTAACATATTTTTCATAAACAGAAATTCTGTTTTACACTTACAAATCAGTTTTATTTGGCCAATACCATAAAACAGTTAAAAAATTAAATCGATATAAACTAATATAATAAAACAACCTAAGTTAAAAGTTAAAATGCCTGAACTGCTTTGAAAAAAAATTAATAATAACAAAATAGTAAATAAACGAATTTTGCAAAATTAGGAAGAATTAATAATAAATTAATTCTAGAAATAAACAAAAGATGTGGCCTAAGAATATCATCATAATCCTCGTTGTTCACGCAGCAACCCAAGATATAGTAAAGCATGGAGTAATATTTAAACATGAAAATTCACTGCTAGCCAGCCATAATGCATGGAAAATCTTTATGAAGTTGGATCCCAAACCCTTTGAAACTTTATTTCAACAAGTAACAAGACTAGAGAAAAATACGAATGAACTCAAAGAATCGATATTTCAGTTCCTAAGGTCGGGTAAGGGATTACAGACCAGTAAAATGATGCATAGTAAAGATAATAAAGAGATCCACATTCCAAGTATCCCAAAACTAAAATCAAAATTCGTAATAGAGGACTTCGATAAGAAAATGGCAGAAATCGACATGGAACTAGAAACCAGTACCAAAGAAAACAGAAGGAAAAGATCAGCAAATAATATTGAATACTTGTCAAGAGACTTTATTAGAATGAAATCTATGGAAAACCCTAAATTATTGGCTACGAAGAAAGGAAAACCTTATGATGGAAATTATGCAATGCTAAATGAACTACCAAGCCTATGGACTTTTCTCAAAGAATTGTGGCAAAATCATACTGAGAAAAACGTCACGAAAAGGATATCATCCAAACTAAGGAATGAAATGACAACAGACAAGATACTAACCCAAGGGAATTAGACAAATCAAGGAACAAACTCTCAAATAACCAACAAGATAATGATTATATAAATCCTAAAGAAAGAAAATAAAAAGACATCACGACAACGACACCTACATATGAGACCCCAGTAAAAGAGATACAATCTTCGATATCGGAAACTACGGCAAACACAGTGCTACAATTGATCGAACTTAGTTAAGAGAAACCTGGAAACTTAACTATATTAACTTATCTAAAACCCACGACGTTTACAAAGTGGACATGGTCAACAGGACCCACGTTTACGCACACCCAACCGATTGGCATATTCTGTATAAACGCAAGGGCAAGAATCCCGGTAAGACATACCAAAATACAAACGATAAGAGTACAAGGGATTAAGCCAGAATAAAAGAAAAATAATTATAAGCAGAGTTTTACTTTTTGATCAAGATAGACGAAAATATGCCCAAGCCAATTCACAAGACTTAAAAGAGTGCGTATCATTCAAAAACCTAGTATGCCAGCTTACGTTACCTATTTATAACGACAAATCCGGATTTTGTATGTTAGATATATTTTTGAAAGACACCGTAAATGTTACGAGGAAATTTCTGAAAAATGGACTTAGAAACCAACCACTGAATAACAAAAACCAAAAGTAACCCCAGTGACTAACACCTAAGTGACAATATACTTCTCCCACAAGTTAAAGACAATGTGTTGAAAGAGTCACTAAAGTTAGATGTCGACCCACTCCAAATCCAAACAGCGATCCCCCTGTGATTAACCAAGAAATCACCGGAAAAGCTTATAAATACAAGTCATGCACGAACAACTTGATAAGAGAAGTTAATCTCTAAGTGCACGAATGAACAATTTTATGTGCTTTAAAATATCCCAAGAATTATGTGCTGAGAAAAAAAAATCAACCCAATCCGGACCGCGTTGATAATAGATCAAGCCCCAAGTCCCAATAATCCCAGTGCTCAACCCCTTCACGATAAAGCACCTTATGAACTATCCATTAACAGCAAGTGAGAATGAACTCTGATAGCAAAATTCCACACATCTGTAGCTGGAAGTATCATTTCCCGTTTGATAATTAAAGTAAGCACTTAGTCCAAGACGAACACAGCCATGCTCGAACTATTCTCTAAAGAAACTATATTGTAAGTGTTTTAAATTTTTTTTGCAGAAGACGAAAATAGTGAAGGACCATAATTTACAATAGAAGGAATGAGTACGCTAAGAGACACGTAAAGTGGTGAAGTAGGTGTGAATTTACATCACATTTTATTAATTTTGAGAACCTCCAATTCCGATATAACAAGCAATCCCAGTGAAAGTGTTTTTTGTTACCAGTGAACGTGGTAAACGTAATATTGTGTGTTTTAAATCATTCATATATGTATTGCTAGATGTTCAGATAGAGTTATGTGCAGTGTTGTCATATTATTCATTTAATTTAGCGTAGACAGGAAACATAGTTATCCCATAGCTAGCTTAAGATAAAAAAAACTTATAAAAGATGAATCTTCAAGAAAAAACGTCATAGTAATAGTAGAATAGTCCCAACCGTATCAAACATTGTTGGAAATGTAGGAGTTACCATTGTTAGATGTAGAAAAAATAAAAAAAAATCTTTTGTGTATTAGATAGGCCGTAACCATAAATAATCTTAGTCCGGTAGAGGAACCTTAGAAAAGTATATATAATAAAATAAGAAAAGTAATACAGAAATTTTTAAGAACTCCTGATTAAGCTAAAACAAGGTATAAAATAATGCAATACCAATTAAAATTTATAGAACAGATAGTAGTTCTAAAGTACTTCGAAATATATCGAAACATTAAAACCCAATACTTTAAAACCCAAGGGCAAGCAAGTCCTAGTGACGGGGCGTCATTAAATAATGGGAAGGGTAATATGTACCGTGAATAATATATACTTCAAATATGAAAAACGTTTCGTTCTAAAAATACTTCCGATATAAATTAGACTTTCCTAATTGAGTTTAAATTCCGTTTCAAACTCTCGTCTAAATTCATAAACAGAGAGAGAAAAACCGCATTTATTGCTCAGCCAAATATTCCTTTTAAAAGTTCCAACTAAAAGATTATTAATTCAAGAAGAATCTGTTGTACTCTGTAAAACTTTTGTTCTACAAAACAAAGGAGTCTTAAACATTCCCAGACGCTATTGACAGATTTGAAAGGCGAAAAACTACGGATTTTTTTGCAAGTACAAAACTAATGAGATGGATTTGAATTTTGATGAAGTATTTGAAAAACATAGCGGAACATTGTTTAAAACTTAGTTTAGAAGTGCTCTTAGAAATGTGTGCCTTTAATGATGAAAATATTGCGGAAAAACAATTGGTTAGGCAGCCAACATAATGAACTTAGTTTTTCAGCATAATGATAAAGTAGGGGCCCTCCAACAGGAGGGCTTCCGTCGTAAAATAGTGATTAATGCTCAGAGTCAGAACCTATGTTATATGCTAGCGAAAGTGTTTTTCGGGGAGTAGAATATGAATTCAGACACGAGACACAGAGACATTATGTTCCTACCATTCCGATCGAAGTTGTTGTACACCTAAAATGTAAGTCTCAATAAAACCTTTACTTTTCTATTTGTGTTGTTTTATTTATATTTCTGTATTCAGCACCACATAGTAGACAACTAGTTCGATTGTACTCCATTGGTAACGTTCCCTAAGGAATCTGATTTCTATATAACATTACAGGTAATTGACAAGGAGATAACTCGAGGAAACGAGGTTAGACATCTGGATTGACAGTTGGAGAACTTCTAACCTACTTTGGTTACATATTTTATTTTCTCTCATAGAGAGCGGCATGGTCACCCATTTACCTTACTCCCCATTGCTGTGGTGCAATCTTTAGTGTTACATTACTTCCAGTTGAAGAATGCAACTTCGGACTTTTCAGTAATGAACTGAAGACCTAGTTTTGCATACTTAGATTGAAGCTTTGAGAAAATCTCGCTAATGCGCTGGATAGTGCGGTTCAAATTCAGAATGTCGTTTGCATAACATACGAGGGATAAATCAAAACCAACAAAGATGAAAGATGTGGGAACAGCTGACTGTGCATCAAGAACACCATTATTGAAGAGTGAAGGGGGAAAAAAGCACCTTGACGGGTACCTTTTTTAACGTTGACAAAAATATCAGGGGTCGGTGCTTAGACTTGAGAGCCGTCAGCTTTATATAAAAGGTGAAGTATTAGACGAACTCTAAGACGAGAAAACATGTTTCGAAGGGTTCTGATATATGAAGGGTAGGGTGCTTCAAAAAGAATAAAAAATTTAAATCACCCGGCATTGGTGTTTGAAATGTGAGGTTTGGTGTTTTTGTATGCAGTGTGCACATTTTCATATTGACAGGAAATCATTTTGTGACCCCTCAAAGCATCCAAATTTTCAACTTATTTTGCTATATGCGACGTTATAGTAAGAGCGCCTGATTCTGTATCTCGCTTATTTCAATTAGTACCCATGCCGGAAGGTACAAAAATGTTAAAAGTTGATCCAAGGGAGGTCGATCATGCTGAAAACAAATACTCGTAGGACGCATGTTCGCCGTGGGGGCGTTTCTGAGATTAGGCCAAAAACACCAAATTTTGCCTATAATGGGGTTCAACGAATCTATTATTTTTACAGATAAGATTGGTCAAATCCTGCATACTCTTACATCAATCTAAAGAAGAGACTTGGGGCTATATGAATATAATTTTTGTTTGTAAGAAAATAAAAAATAGTACACGTTTTACTGCAGTTTAAAAAAATTCGGATTTTTGTCAACAAATTTCTAACAGAAAAGCTCAAAACTCGTAATTTTTCAAGATAAAGTAATTTTCTTTATTATAAAAAAAAGCCCGTTTAATCCCAAACACATTGAGCTAAGAACAAAAGAATAAATTATTGTGTCTGAGGGGTCTGCAGCTTTCTTAGCGACTGTACTTGATAATAGGAATTTGTTTAGTAACCTGCTACCTAGCGGGAATTTTTTTTTCATCACGTGACAGCGGGTAGAATTAATCATTCCTGAACAGATAGAAATTCATTGACCCTGAAGTGATGATGTAATCTGTCAAAAGGTAACCACCAGCTAATTAGTGTTATTTAGGCAGATAAACAGTTATTTTATGGGACATGATCGGTTTGTTAGAACTATTGCTCAAAACATCGACTAGGGTGTAGTTTTCGGGTTTTTGGGTGTCAGTACCGGATAGCAAGTGATCTTGGTATCATGACGATTCAGAAAGGTCGTCCATGTTACTCTACACCTCATTTTGGTCAAGTCATTTAGGACATTTAGTCAAGGTGGTCCGTCACACAAACTCAGTGGTGATAAAGATAACTTAACTAAGATAACCATGAAAATCGGTCTGTGTGACAGACGGTGATTATTAGAGTGTTCCCAATCATTTTTGACAATGCAAAACATATACGTCAGCTACATTTTATTAGAGCTCTGTCCGTCCCTTCTTGGCTAGAGTCCTCTTCAAGCTTATTTTATCTCAACTCAATTTGTGGGAAGAAATCATACAATCAGATATTTAAGGAAGCATCTTCAATTCTTTTTCAGGTTTGAGCCTGGAGAGGACCCTTGCAAAGAAGTGCCAGAATACAGCTATAGTAAAATGTAGCTGACGTATCAGTTTTGGATGGTCCAATAATTCACGGTTTACGTACTTTATCTTTTATCCACTCTTTCATTTTATAGACTCTGCGAAATCATGAAAGAATGTCTCACAAAGTATGCAGCGGCTGCCATTTGAGCTGACACCAAGTAAAATTGGAGTGAGATCTCAAATCGAGAATAAAGAAGGAACAACTCCTTGGATAACAATCATCTGTATAAAGGAGCAATAGGGCTTACTAGCAGCTCACTTCCATGCAGAATAAACACTATTCGACGAAGGTTCTAAAATTTGGATGCTCTGGGTTGTGTTGGACCAGAGACTTTTTCAGTACAAATAACTGCCGAACTTTGAAACTTTCAAATAACTAACATCAAATATCATTTGATTGTGATGCGGTCATGGAGATATGAAACAAGAAGTTGTCTCACAAGGCAAATTTGACTCAGGATATGAGAGCCCAAAATGGAGAAAACCCCGTGAATTTGAAATATACCAAATTTTGACAAAACAAGCTGGTGATCCTGTAACTTTTAAGATGATTTTACCGTGATTATTGTTCAGAAAGTCTGTCTTTCCATCTTTTGGACCTGTTTCTGTCATGGCTGAGACAATCCAACTCGACCTTTATTTATCAAACGTTGACAAAGGCAAGATCTTTGACAAAGAACGAGAATGCTAAGTCATACATCCAAGGCTTTTGTTTTAGAACTAAATGATCTTGACAAGGAGAGAAGAATAAAGGCGATGACTCGTTCTGAAGAAATACAGAAGCTATTAGACTCAAGCATTGCAAAAGTAAGATCGAAAAGAACAGTAAAATGAACTTCGTAATAAGTTTTAAAATGTAATAGAAAGGTATGACGATAATCTTATTAAATTTCAAGTTGAAATTCCTTCAAGCTGAATGAAGGAAGTAGATATTCGATGGCCATTGCTCGCCGTACCCAAGTACTATACATAAGAACAGAAAATAAAAATTTAAATCAAGCCAAATAGGAAGGAATATTAAGATCATTGGAGGTAATTTTAAGCCAGAATTAGGTATCTCACGATTTCATTCTTTAGATTCTTTGTCACTGCTGTTTCAGCTGTTTAGACTCTATTGTAAGCATAAAAGCTCCCAAGAAATAGGTGCTGGTACGGTGACTTCAAGACACACTTACAAGAGCCTCAAAACGGCTTACAAATTTGAGGTTGTTATGGGTGACTTTACTTAGTTCATATCCGATTTGTAAAGTTCACAATTTGTCAAAACTGGATTGGAAATCAGACAAGCCTAACAACTCAGTTCTTTTTTCTTTTGGTAAAATCACGAATATTTTTCTCTCATTTAAAATTTTTTCTGTTTGAAAATCTATATTTTTCCTTTTGAATAATTTAGACATTTAAAGAATTAGAAATTTTAGTCTTACGAAAGTGTGATTTAACTGCATCCCTATGTAAAAAAAATGTCATATATTTTGGGTCAAATAACAATGGTAACTTATATTCAGGTTTCGTTGATTTTAGTCCCATTTATCAGGTTTCGTTGAATTAGAAATTTTAGTCTCACGAAAGTATGATTTACCTGCATCCCTATTTAGAAAAAGAACCAGCCGGTTCAGCCATGGAGCAACAGGTCCAAAAGACAGAATGGTAAACTCTTTGAATAAACACGGTGAAATTATTTTAAAAGTTACGGGATCACCAGCTTGTTTTGTCCAAATTTAGCAAATTTCGAATTCCCTGGGTTTTTCTTCATTTTCGGCTCTCATATCCTGAGTCAAACTTGGCTTGTGAGACAACTTCTTGTTTCTTTTGCTTTTTTTTGTATTTTTTGTCAGTGCTTAAAAATGAAAATTAATAGAAGACTCGGCCAATAGAAGACCTTACCGAAGGTCTTATCCTTGTATGGTACACACGATGAAAACAATCTTTGTGGCTCTTTTTACTCTTTTTAAAAGTTTTATGAGAAGAAAAGTGTGATTTTAGGAGGGACATGCTTTGACCAAACTTTCACTCTCATGTTAACAATTGAGAATTGCATGAGTTATCAAACCCCTTTAGTCCTCCTTTTATATATTATGACCAATCCTTGTATGGTATAGCAGATAAAAACAATCTTCGGGGCTCTTTTTACTTTTTTCATCATGACGTAGATACTCGTTTTTAATAGATATAAAATACATCACGATCCCTTTAAAAAATTGGGAAGAATGTGACCTGAAAAATGGGCGTTTTGGCACTTCAAACTCAATTGCACCTCAAAAATATAAAAACTGCACCTTTTGTCCCTAATTTTCCAATTATTTCGAAAGGGATGAGAGGAATGTCCATCGGACTAGCCTCAAAGATATAAGGTTATATATTTTTGGTCAAATAACAATCGTCAGTTATATTCAGGTTTCGTTGATTAGGAACATTCCTTTGTTTATTTTATTTCAGGCTTCTTACTAAGTTCCGATCCGATTTGTAAAGTTCACAATTTGTCGAAACTAGATTGGAAATCAGACAAGTCTAAGAACTTATGTCTCTTTTTCTTTTTTTTTGGTGAAATCATCAATATTTTTCTCTGATTTAAAATTGCTTTTGTTTGAAAAACTGGATTTTTCCTTTTGAATAATTTTGATATTTGAAGAATTAGAAATTTTAGTCCCACAAAAGTGTGATGTCACAAAAGTGTGATGAAAGTCTCATGAATGTGTGATTTACCTGCATCCCTATTTGAGAAAAAAGATGTCATATATTTTTGGTCAAATAACAATGTTAAGTTATATTCAGGTTTCGTTGATTTTTGTGTCATTCATCAGTTTACGTTGAATTAGAAATTATAGTCTCGCAAAAGTTTGATTTAACTGCATCCCTATTTGAAAAAAAGATGTCATATATTTTTGGTCAAATAACAATGGTAAGCTATATTCAGGTTTCGTTGATTGGAACATTCAGCTAAATCTTACTAAAACCAGGATTAGACGAAAACCGATGGTTGAAGAAATCTAAACATTCGCTTTTTGCTTTAGTTATTTGCCTAAAACTTCGAAACAGCGTTGGTGACCCTAGGAGGTTTGTATATGTCCCCCTCTAGGGACAATAAAATATTTTATCCTTGATCAAACACGAGCCAAATAGCAAACTGGTCCGCATTTTTTATATTTATACATTTGCGTATTAATAACCGACATATTTTAGACCAAGTTCTTTTCTTATTTCACACTACTACTACTACTACTAACAACTCATCAAAGCACCAAGCCGCCTGAGGCCAACACAGCTACGCACGCTCCTCCTCCACCCCAATCTATTCAAAGCCTCCCTTTTTACACCCGCCCACGAAGTTCCCATTTCCTTTAAATCTTTCGTTATGACGTCCTCCCACCCCAGACGAGGACGACCTGCTTTCCGTTTAGCCCTAGATGTTTGGCCGAAAATAACAATCTTCGGAAATCTATCATCCTTCATCCGCACAACGTGCCCTGGCCACCTCAACCTTTCTTTCATTATAGCCCTAGAGGGCGGTATTGAACCAAATTTTTCGTATAGCCTATTGTTTGAAATACGGTCAGTCAGCCGGATACCCAGAACAATCCTTAAGCAATTTCTCTGGAAAACATCTAGCAAATCTTCATCTGCTTTTCGGAGCGTCCATGCTTCAGAGCCATATTTGACCACTGTCATCACTGTAGCTTCTAATATTCTAATCTCGGTTTTCAGACTTATCTTCCTATTCTTCCAGACTTTTTTTAACTGTGAAAAAACACTCTGAGCCTTGGCTATTCTATATTTAACATCTTCACTGCTCCCACCATCTTTACTAATAATACTACCAAGGTAAGTGAAGCTGCCCACCTGATCAATCTTATCATTACCCAAAGTCACCTTTTCATCTTCACTTATTCCTAGCCTTAGTGACTTAGTCTTCCTAACTTTAATTTTCAAACCAATTCTAGCACCTTGAACTCGCAAAACCTCTAAAACTTCATTCTTTTTTCTCACACTTTCATCTAGGATGCTTAAATCATCAGCATAATCCAAGTCCAGGAGACTTTTTCCTCCCCATTTGATTCCGTGGTCTTCCATTGCCTTTCATGTGCTCTTTAAAACAAAGTCCATCAAAATAATCCATACAAAGGGGGATAGAGCACAACCCAGCTTAACTCCTGATTTAATACAAAACCAGCTGCTAACCTCATTTCCTACCTTAATCGCAGCAGTGTTATTCTCATACATAGTACTAACCACTTTAATGTATTTGTCTGAGTATACGATACAAGGATAAAACCTTTACTAAAGCTCTTCTATCAACAGAGTCGAATAATCTATAAAACTGAGAACCAAAGGTGTTTGAAAACTCAGGCACTTCTCAATTATTAGCCTAAGAGTGAAAATTTGGTCGACACATCCTCTACCTTTTCTAAAACCACACTGCTCTTCTCTTAAAACTTTGTCTACGGCATCCGTCAGTCTAAAAAGTATCATATCACTAAGTAATTTACTACCTACAGAGACCAGACTAATGCCTCGATAATTACCACACTCACTTTTATCACCTTTCTTATAAAGTGGCTTAATTAAGGTTTTCCGAAAATCCTTAGGTACTTCTCCTTTTTCAAAAATCATATTCATAATCTTCAGTAACTATTTTATTACATCAGAGCCACCGTATTTAAGAAACGCATTTCCCACCGTATCAGCACCTGGAGCCTTATTATTCTTTAATCCTTTTAGTACTGTTGCTAATTCCTCCTCACAAAACAAATCTTCCTTCACATCCAAGGTATCACAAACTTTTTCATTTTCCGCTATATTTTTTCCTCCAACTCTATCTCAGTTAAGCAAATTCTCAAAATGTTCGGCCCATCTCCCTTTAGTTTTTTCTTATCGCTAATTGCGACCCCATTCCTATCTTTAAATGGGCCAAGTCCGGATTGACTACTCCCTCTAAATTTGTTAACATGCCAGTACAATATTTTACTATTATGCCGTCTAGCTGCATCTTCCAGATCCTCGGCAATTTTATCCATTGCCTCAACTTCACACCTCCTTAGTTCATATTTTAATGCTTTCTCCACTTTCTTTACATTCCTTTTGTTTTCATATGATCTATCACCCAGATAATTCTTGTACAAGTCCTTTCTCCTTTCTATTAAATATAAAGCTTTTTCACTAATATTCTTAGCTGCAGTTCTAGCTTTCTTCTCTAAGACACCATCAGCACCTTCAAAAATATTTTCCTAAAATTATTTCATCCATATTCCACATTGTCAAATTTTGAACTATCTAATTTAGTATTAAAATGGTCCTGGAAAGTTTCTCCCAAATTGTCATCCTGGAGTCTACCAACATCATAACTTCCAGGGAGGTAGTTACCCTTCCGATATTACAGCTTTAAATTACCCCTTGACACTACGAGATTGTGATCTTTACTTTTAACATTAATAATGGCATTCCTGTATATCCTATTATCTTGTATTGATCCTGATATTCTTCGGTTTACTATAACAAAATCAATAAGGTTTGCTGTCTTACCATCACGTGAATACCATGTTAACTTATCAGCCATTTTATGACCGAACACCGTATTGGTTATGACTAGATCGTTATACCTGCAAAATTGTAAAAGTCTGTATCCATTACTGTTTTCTTTTCTTACACCAAATTTACCTAGGCTAGGATATCATCTATCCCTATTTCTACTGACCTGTGCGTTAAAATTCACTAGTAAAAACATCATATTTCTACTTGGGACCCTGTCTATTTGCTTCTTTAACTGTAAGTAAAATTCATCTGAGTCACTAGTATCTCCGTCAGTCGGTTCTACTGGGGCGTATACTACTATAACTGATACCCTGAACTTTCTAGTCATAAAATAAGCAATTAGTGTTCTATTATTAATACCTTCCCAGCCTAAACAAGACTTAGCAGCTTCCTTATTCATCATGAGCCCTACTCCCTGTCTATGTACCCCATCGTTCCTGCCTGAGTAAACAAATTCTATATCACCTAATTTCACGCTTCCTACCCCTGGGATATGAGTTTCTGAAATTCCTAATAAATCCAGTTCGAATCGTCTGAATTGGTCAGTCAAAATGTCGATACGATAGTCATTTTTTAATGTCGTAACATTCCAAGTTCCAATTTTCATGTTTTTTAAATCATTGACATTATTTTTGCCTCAGGAAAAGCAATGATCCCGGATACAAGTGCAGGACGGGGATCACATATCTTCTCAAGTCTACACCGAAGTGCTTAAGCCGGCTTAGAACCGGACAGCAAAAAGTCCCTGGGACCTCCATGAATGGAGGCTTTGTTCAATCCTGGGCCAATATTAGTCACAACATGGCTTACAGCACTTGGCGATGCTCTTCTATCAACAAGAGTCGAAATCCTGCACAGACAGTCTCAAGCCTATTACCTCCGACTCATTATATATTCATGCCTACAAATATTATGCTACTACGGGGAGGCAGACCATAATAGATAAATTAGCTAGGAAGAGGTTTTTCAGCCCAAAGACACCCATCAAAACATACCAAGCCCATAAAAATTGCCCATTAGTCAGAATCCCGTGCGAATGCTGTGTCGTTTACTAGGCTATAATTTCCTCGAGGGGCGCCACTCCTCAAGTGGGAATAGAGTTGGCCGCAAGGTCCCCAGTCTTACAGGTACCCCGAAAAGGTCGATGTAGCCCTTTGCAGAGGCCGTTGTTCATAGATCTGGATCTTACGCCCTGCCGCAATTGTCCTGCTATAGAAGATCCTCCCGCCAGCACCCGAAGTCGACGCCAGCACCCGGCGGCGTCGCAAGACATCCAAACTACCGTAATAATACATAGCAAAATTGGCAAACAAATGTAAATCAATTAGCTAGAGATCCCATGGGCATATCTGAATCTCTAATGCAGACACCAACGTATGAAATAAATCCGCAGGGAAACGTCTCAGGCCCCTCAGAAGAATAAATTGGACCCAGAAGGGGCCCAGGATATTTTATAGGTCCAAAGCAATAGTAGTACCTTCTTTTAGTGATAGTAATAATAAGTTACATATATTTAATAATTTTAGTGTGGCAAATGTCCACTTTAAGGCACTAATTGACTCTTGTGCAAAGGTTAATATCACAAACTCATACGTATTTAATAAGTTGCCTCCGCATATCTGGCGACGAAAAAATTTTAATAATCCCAGTTTAACTAGCATAACAGGGCATAAATTGGATGCAAAAGGTTCCATTCGCCTAGACCTAAAAAGGGATAATAGAATTTTTCCGACAAAATTTATAATATGCAACAATTTTCCGTATGAAGCCATCATAGACGCAAATTTTTTAAGGTCTAATAGAGTATTATTAGACGTAGCGAACGAAAGGCTTGTCTACCCGGCAAATACCCTTCCCCTACCTTAAGAAATGGTAACAGAGGTTACGAAGAGAATTTAAGAGTAAATAAAATTTTTGGCGGTATAATGTCACAATCTTTTAAACCTCATGTCTCGTTACAAAAAGGACGTGGCATAACCAGAAATTCGCTTTTTTATTCCGAGCGATATTGGAGAAGTGAAGCAAAATTAAATAATAAATGTGGTGAATCTGCAAAAATCAAAAAAAGGAGATATGCGACAGTATAGGTCAAACAAGATCAAGGAAATAGTGGAATTATGGAAAAAAAATAGTGAACCCCAATGCGGTTCAGGCGCAGCCAATGTTATTGGCGGATAGCGCCAGTCTAAATTTAATATGCAAATACAATAAAGAAAAATACTATGGAGTCGCAATACGGAAAACAAAAATCCCTCCCAAAACGATGCAAATAATTCAAATATCACAGATGATTGAACCAGTAGATAGCAAATCCGAAATATGACTTGCGATCCCATCGAATGAAATTCCTGAAAATCTGTTATGCGAAGAACATATTATATCTTACGACAAAGGAGGTTTTATTTGGGTAACTAATAACCATGAAAATGATACAATTACAATAAAAAAGGGAACATGTTTAGTTCAAATCCAAGTTATATCGGAGAATGATTTGGATAGGTGGGAAAATTCCAAAAGAAACCTTGTTAATGGCATTAAAACTTCAAATAATAGATACCCCCTAACCAAATCGCAATTTTTGAACAAATTTAATATGGATCATATTACTGACTTGGAACTTAAAAGAAAATTATGCGAATTATTATGGAATTTTAGAGATGTATTTTCCGCATCTGAAGACGACATAGGACTAATACTGTTTTATGAACATTCAATTTTAACAACCGGTAATCCCGTCGCGAAATAGCCATATCGTATACCGTTCAAGCATAAAGAGTGGTTAAAAAATAAAAATCATGAACTAGAAAAAAATGAGATTATACGCCCCAGTATAAGTCCGTATTCCACACCAGTGATCTTAGTCGAAAAAAAAATGGTGACCTGAGACTCGTAGTAGATTATAGAGCCCTTAACAAACAAGCCCTTAACAAATTTCCCTTGCGAAGAATAGACGAAATCCTTGACTCTATCTCAAGCAAAAACAAAATTTTTACTTCTTTAGATCTTACCCAAGGCTACCACCAAGTGAAAATAGCTGAAAAATATGTATATAAAATTTCGTTTTCCACAACTGAATGTGGTTCATACGAATACTTGAGAGTACCGTTTGAACTTAAGACAAGTTCACTCGCGCGGTGTAGACCCTTAATGCATCTATTAAGAGGATTAAAGAATATTATTCATTTTGTTGATGATGTTATGTGTGTAGAAGAAAATGCTGAAAAACACATAGCAACATTAGCTAAAGTGTTCGAGAAATTCAGAGGGCAATTTAAAATGCCGGCCTGAAAAAGTTAATTTATTTAAAACTAAAAATAAATCTTTGTGAGTAGTGGTGACGCTAAGAGAGATATCAACAGACCCAGACATAATAAAATATGTTGAAAACCTCAAACCCCCAAGAACTATGAAAGAATTAAGAGGAATTTTAGGGCTTACCGGTTACTTTAGAAAATTCGTGCGCAATTACGCCCAAATTGTGAAACTCCTCACAGAGTTAACTAAAGGGAATTCCCAAAATGAATGAATGAATGAATTTTATTAATAACCTGTCTTACAATAAACAGAAAAAGACAGAGCACGAACTAGAAAAGAAAGAAAAAGCAAAAACTGGCAAGAAAAACAAATACAAACAGAAAGAACTACATAATAACACAACTATTTGAGAAGGTGGGCCCACTCGTGATCCAGGAGCTCTAGTTTTTTTACGTAATTCTGAATTACCTCCTCCACGGCACTAAGAGGCTCAACAATTCCATGTTTCACAGCAATATGGCGGTTTCTAACAAAAGGCGGTACTTGAAGAAGATATCGGGCATACTTGAAAAATACCGACCTTATGTCTTTCTTGTTTCGTGCACTCAGGAACTTCCAAAAGGGAGACAGGTACAAGACATGAGGCAAAGCTACTGCATTATAAAGACGAGCCAAATATTTACGGCTTGAATTGCGACGGCTAGTGACAACACCCGCATAGGCAATGTGCACTTTTTTAGAAAGGTGTTCAATAAGCAAAGACTGGGTCTCTCGAAGATTACGACCAATCGGCAGGCCAAGGTACGGAATCTGACTAGACGGTGTTGCGGTAATTCCACCAAGCCTGACCGTAGCATTATCTTCAGGGCAATTAAAAAACAAAGCAGTAGACTTTTCTACATTAAACTGCAAACCAATATCAGCATAACTTTTTTGAAGACGCGAAACATTATTTTCTAATGAAGAAAGCAACCGAGACAGATTTAAAATATCATCTGCAAAACCCAGAACTGACAAGTCAATATGCTTGCAAATATAACTCGGAGAGATAACTTATTGGGCATCATTAACGCTGTTATTATACAAAGTAGGAGACGTTATAGCCCCTTGCTTAATTCCCTTATGTACGGATATCTCCCCACTAAGCTCACCATCTTGCAAACGAACACGATGCTTGAGGTTCCTATACATATCACGTAGTGACCTTACAATAGAAGAACGCACGCCTCGCTTACACAGCTCAAACAAACTCTGGGCATGAATCCCAGAGTCAAAAGCTCTCCTGACATCATTCTGACCTAAGATCAAAGTTTTTCACGAGAGATGAGCATCAAGTAATATGCTAGCAAGAAAATAAAGTACATGAGTTCACCCGAGACATTTTCGAAAACCAAACTGGTGTTGAAGCATCTCACACTTATAATAGATCTCATCAAACAAAAAAATCTAAAATAGTGTACAAAATACTGAAGATATCTTTACTGGCCGATACGAAGAAGGCTGTTTGGCTGGCTTCCTCTTCTTCAATATCGGTATAACCACACCCAGACTAAAGCAGCTCGGGACTATCCCTTGTGTCAAAACCATCTGAAGCAGGAGGGCAATATGATGGTAAAGAACATAACCTCCTAAAGAAATATGTAGAGAACAAATACTATCACAGCCTTTTGAGTATACCTTTTTTAACTTTTTAACGGCCTGGCAAATCGTGACCGGTGACACTGAGAAATCGTCGAAGGTGTCGGTAAGCATAGAAGTCAGCTCATTCTCGTAATTAGACTGCAGAACTGGATCAGGCGCTTTGAACTCGGACTCAAAGTAAGCACTCCACTCATTAGCAGAAATATTAGACGTAGGCTTGGCTTCTTCAGGCTTAGACCGAAGCGACCAAATAAGGTTCGGATTCTTACTGAGCTTTTGCACAAAATTTTCTTTGAGGGTTGCACGGTGGGCATCTAACGCTTTATTGAACTTTCGTTTAGTATGGATTCGAATCTCGTTCACTATTCCACTTCGTGGCTTCCCGCTATCATGCCAAACTTTCAGCCATAGCTTCGCTGACGCTCAAGCCACCTGTAGCTCCAGATTTCTAGACCACCCTTTCAACTGTGATCTATTACGGACACGCTTCAGAGGAACTGCTAAACTCTCCGCCATCCTCAGAGCATGCAACATTTCTGCACAGTACATGTTTATCTGCAGATGTATTTCACTTTCACTGCAATACGAGTTTGCATTTCTCTGCAGCAGATGGAAGGGAACTTTTATTTTTCTCACGATATCCCCAGAAGTAGCCGCAAAGAGATCATTTGACACTTGTTTCCAGTCACTGTATACTCTCCATTGAGATCTGCACGGACCCGCCAACTTTGGACAGTCCAGTGTCATTGACAATGACAAAGGCAAATTGTCAGAGTAAGAATTATCAGCTGCAAATTTTACTTCGTCACTCACCGGAAAGTTCGTTAACAAATGATCAAGATTTGAGACGGTGTTGGCAACACTGATAAAAGTGTAAGCTTTGTCCTTATCAACGACACTAAACTGATCAGGAAGGGAGCCTAACGATTTGAGTTCTTTCAGATTCGGTATTAAGTAGGTCACAGTTGAAGTCCCCTATTAATAGAACTTTTGTATTCCCAGGAATTTGAGCCTTCTCGAAACGGCTTAACTGAGTACATGCAGCCGTGAACTTGCTGTCCGAGAGGATAGATCTATAATTAGTAGGAAGATATACGTTTATTATCACAGTATCTTGAACTTTAACAGCGAGGAAGTGTTTACTTGATGCTAAAAGTTCAGCCTGAAGAGACTTTCTCACCAAAGTGCCTAAGCCACCAGATGGCCGACCTCTGGATTTCACACGTTCAGCTGGCCGAATAAAACACTGGAGTGAACTTGAGAACTTGAGCAGGTTAGTATTGTCTTCGGGAAGCAGGTGCTCTTGTATACAAATTACTTCATTTGTTAGGCTCATAGTATCAAGCAGAACTGTTTTCTCAAGTGCTTTCCCATTTGTGTTCCAAGACAGAATATTACACATTTTGGGAGCGTGATCCATTTTTCAAGTTTTTTCTGTTACCAGGACAGGTATATTAATAATATGTGTGCCTAGTCGAAGTGCAATTCAGGCACCGAGTAAGATTTTGACAAGGGTTCTCAGGAGGGCTTGTGTGGCCAATTTATCCACAGCGGCTACAAGTTTCAGTTTCCTTACAGTCCACCACTATGTGCCTCACATTATGACACCGATAACACATTCGAGGCAAAAAGCGGAATTCCTCTAGACGGAATAATTCAAAACCAATTTTAATCGGGTTCGTTAAGGCAGCGGACAAAGCACTTTTAGAGGGGTATTACATTTTAAACGCTTGCGAATTGCCACACTTGATTGCTTTTTCACAGTCTTTTGACAGATTTTTCAGAAGTTCCTCCGTCACGTTGCTGGGGAGACGTTTCACTATACCGATGAACTGGGAATTAACAAGTCAATTGTCAATTTTATGGCTAATTTTGAGGGTACCCGAGACTTTTTCGGCGGCCTGCTTTGAAGAGACTGACAGTTGCCATTCCTTATTTCTCCGCCTGAGCACTGCATCCGCTAATGTTGTATCGCCCGGTGCCAAGCTTGTTATAAAGGCCTTACGCTTTCCCGGATCGTCTAACTCAGGAGGCATATTTTTCACGACAACCGAGAATAGCTGTTTTTCCATACTTGGTGCTTTAGATACTGACGAGGATGCTGTAGGCTGATTCTGGGAATCAGCAGTAACTTTCAATTCATTGTTCATAGTATCTAACTTGCAGGAAAACTGTTACAGCTCACTGTCCATTTTTCTTCTCATTTCGCTCACTTTGGTAGTAATACAGACTACTATTTCGTCACCACCGGTTGGACCAGACTCCGGTTCGAGACTAACGAAAATTAGAAGCTCTTTACCGTCCTTTGAACAGTGCTACATGGCTTTTACGATATCCGTCAAGTTATCACAGTCTTTTTTGAATTCGCATAATCGTTCTTCATATCTGAGTTCAACCTCATAGTAAGTCCACAGAAGTTTTTTGGCTTCCATAAAACTGGCACGATCAAAATACTCTATTCCTTTGTTAACGAACATATCAGTCTTAATACCCTTTGTCATACATCTAGATACATAGTTCAAAACTGAGTTCAATACCAGCATAGTTTTCATTTCATTAATTTGGATTAAGTCCAAAATACATTTACCAATTTCTTTGATAATTAATAATATCGAAATCTAGGCAGATATTTAAGGGTTGAACTATATATTGAATATTTTTCGGGTGGTTACCTTGCAAGAAACGTAAGTGAAGCGTTCAAGGCTGTCTACCTTGTCCCCACAATTTAAGGGGCGAGCCCAGCGGGTACCACGGCTCTTGCTAACACCTCTTCACCCCCCCCCCCTCTGCTCACTTTTCTTTCCCCAACTCATTTGAAGCGTAAATGCCTCTAAATATCAGATACCCTATTTATTTCTAATCACACTGCTTGGTGGCCAACCTCCCATATTATCAGTGAAAAAATTTCAAATTCATACCACTTTTACCAAATATAAATAAATGTCCAGAAACTAGGTTAGTACATTAAGCAATGGTTTTATCATAAGTCAGGAACTATAATACTTTGACAAATATTGCGAAATCCAGTAGATTCACTGGTATTTTAATTCACAGAAAAAGCTTATTGGTTTGATAATATCTAATTTTGGACTGATACAGTCAGGATGAACTCTGAATCAAGGTTTAGATCCAAATGGGAATATATCCTTCCAGATTTCATGGAAAACTTGAACTCTTGGACGATTTGATATGCATAATATTCGGTTTTTTCTTGGAAAGACCAAAACAGTTTTCGACATGTCACCACATTGTCTGCGGCAGCTTCAGTACTATGTGTCTACATCATAATCATCATCTGTCATAGAGATATGTATAAAGTATATATGAGCGTATTTATCGAAGCTGATAGGATCGATTTTACATTTATGAATATAGTATTGTTGATAAGCAAGTTACATAATCAATGATGTCCAGCTATTCTGGAATATAAAAGACTGAAAGCCCATACAAGGGCATGCCCTTTCAACCCCAGGACTGTAGAAGCTCATTACACTGGGGCCGCCCCGATGGAAGGACCAGCTATTCATTTTCCAAGCTCCAGTAGATCAAACTCCAGTAGCTCTGCTCGCGAGAGACACCCCATGTATTCACAAAGAGATTAACAACGATCGAGTTCTGGAAGATCTGCCCTGTATGGAGATAGTTAAAGGGTCTATGTATTTCTATCTCAGTTTTAGGTACGGGTCAAGACCCAGACCTTACGTCTTGAGACAGCCTCCACGTCCCTTAATTCAGCCATTAGATCTCACACCCCACTACTCGCAACGCCAGCCACTCGATGTCCCTCCTCAGTATTCTGAATTTTAGTCGGGGGCCACCCCGATAGACGTACCATCTAGTCAGGTTCCAAGCTACAGCTCTAGCTCAAGCTCCAGTCGCTCGCCACGCGAGAGAACCACCTTGTCTTAGACGAGAGAAACAACAGTCCTGATGTCTGGGTTCGCATCGATGGAAGGACCATCTATTCATTTGCCAGCTCCAGCTCAAGCTCCAGCTCTAAGATCTCTAGTCGTGAGAGAAAAGCCTTTTAGTCAGCGAGAGAATAACCTGATCATGTATATGAGTAAGGAGGATAAACGGACTTATCGATAACTAACTTATTTGAAAAGATGTATGCGATAGGATCATAACTATCAAATACTCCGCCAAATGAACAGTCACCCCCCGCTTAACATCATATATGAAAAGAATTATCAAGTGTCAAACAAATCATAGTGAAACGTCGTAGTGATAATATAACTCTCTTTGTGTTATTGTATTTTGGATCTTATTCTTGATACTCTATCAATCTTTTCACAGCAACTGATCCCGTTATAATAACAGCCACCTCCCAATAAAAAACACCCACCCGCGTCTCTGTTGCGAGAGACACGCCTTTTAGTCCCAGAGAGAAACAACTGAGCAGGTATCTGAATCTGGTTTTGAGATGGACGTATCTAGAAGTATTGGCGGTGGTACTATGTCTGCTGGTGGAGCAGGCTTATCACATACTCCGCCAATTGATCATTCAACACCAGTTGCAAATCAGATCTGCCAAGTCTGCTCCATTGGCACAAAAATCGTAGTGATACGTCGTAGTGATAATCTACAAATCTGGTTGTGAATGTCTTTTGGAACTATTTCCTCTAGACACGATAAACATGATCAACTACACTGCGCAAGGGCCAATAACTGCCACCAACGAAGATCAAACACCCGCACTAGAATATATTACCTGTTAAATGTTACCTGGTCCCAGAAAGCTCAAACGTCCCTAGACCATCTCCAAAAGGCACTCACTTCTGAACCAAGATTATCGTTGCCTGATTTTGAGAATGGACAGTTTGTAGTTACAACTCATGTCAGTTCAAAGGGAATTGGAGCTATCTTATCCCAAATAATCCCTGTAGAAAACCATAACCTTATAGAGGAAACTCATAAAAATACAGTGATAGAAAAATTTATGATATTCAAGCAGAACCTAATCAAAAGGAGAAAGTATTTATTCAACAACAAACTTATAATTAATATATATAATCCACCACCTTGACAAAATTAAAATAATTTAATTGGTTAAAAAAATGTAAACTACTATCATAACATAAAAGCTTGCAGTAACTGCGCTCTTTTAAAAACCCCAAAGGAACTCTAGCTAGATGGATTATGAAAATAATAGAATTAGATTACAAATATGTTTATTTAAAAGTCAAAAAGAATGCATCTTGTGATTTCTTGAGTAGATTCACAGAAAATATGACGTCGTAGTTCGATCAGAACGAAATTAACTCTCTAATTACTTAAATTAAATCTAATAGAAACAAACTAAAATACGCAGTAAAAGAAAAAAAGGAGCATTATTATCCCGTGTCCTTAGAAAATATAAAAAAAAATAAAGAAATGTAAGAAATTTTTTTATCCATTTTTACTTATTTTTTTACTGTCTATGTGTTAAAATATAAATTAAATACTATTATAAAAGAAATATTTTTAATATGATATTTATTAATAAATAGTTTTTATTTTTGTTAATACTGAGGCAAATATACAACAAACATCAATAATAACTGTATTACACCAAAAATTAATAATACATGCCTTTGAATATTTTTCAGTCTTATCGAGGTGGGCATTTATTAATGCCTAAACAGTCCATAAATTAAAAAAGTATGTATATGTGACGTCTTCATTAAAAAAACTGAAAGACTTTGTAAGTACATTAGACTAGTGTAACTGTTCTGGATTTACTTTCACTAAAGCATTAGACTCAAGTCGCATACGCTACGAGTCAGGCGTTAGCGACATTATTTTTAAAGTTTGGCATTCCAAACAAGGTTATAAGAGATAACGGAAGCAATTTTGTTTGAAAAGTAACAAAGGAATTATGGAGTTTTTTTAAGATAGAGAAATTGGTGACGTCCCCTTATCATCCACACGCTAATGTTAAAATATAAAATAGGCATAAATTATTTTCTAATTTATTAAGCAAGTATAAAACGGAAACCCGTAACGACTGGGATCAATTCCTACCTTATTTAACTAACATAATCAAGTCTGCTTATTCAGAAAGAACCAAAGAAAACCATTTTTATTTACTACTTTTTCTTGACTGCAGAATACTGCATCAAGATAATATTGAATCTCTACAATATTCTAATAACTCGGATGATTACAATCAAGAGTTCAGGAATAGTATGAGGAAAAATTATACAATATTTAGTCACGAATTGAAAAAATGTAAATTAAGTCAATAGCTAAGAAGAATACACACATTCCAATTTACCTTATACTTTAAGATAGGACATAGAGTATAGATCAAGAACGAGTAAATTGCGGAAGGAAAGAAACATTTCAAAAATTAGGCCGGATAGTACAGAAGTAAAGAAGTACGAGACTGATTTTAATTTTAAAATTTGAAACTAAGATCCGGTAATAACGTACAAGGAAAATTTACGCATAGTAAAAATGGCAACTGGCCATTACAGATGGGTATCGCATCCCTCGTATACAGACTCTTCAGACTCAAAAGATGAGCACCCTACCGCACGATGGGCAGAGCTAAAAACATTTAATTTCAAACTAGATTATTTTAAAAATGACTGTGATGGTGAAAACTGTTAAGAATTTTTAGCTGTGAAAAATCTGGTTATCACCAAAAGAAACACACTCGTGACAGAGAAAATAAAACAGCCAACAAGTCAATAAAGATCATCATCAGAGATTGCAGGATACTGAGATTATACGATATACCCACAAGCACAATTTGTTCGTGATAGACTTTCGACCCATTGTCCCCCCCAACAGAGTTCCAAACGAGCTTGTTTCCCCTGCAACACCAATAGAGGGACACCTGTCATTGCAGGAGGACTTGAACAGAGCGTTCGAAACTCAGGGTATTATTGTCCAGAAAACTGCTCCAACATATTCAAATAAAATAAATCTGCGAGACGCGATGGATTTAACAAATTTCCCAATACAAACGCGGCACAGTACTGGGACTTGGACTTAAACTCCCGATGATGGCCAGCAAGTTCAGTTTTATGATAACCCCATGTGCTTGGTCAAGCCTCAACACGGGACTACATGGAGGGACACACGAGTGCAAACAATGTCCAATCACCCTGAAGACCTATAATTTAAACAGTGGAGAAACCCGCAAAAACTTTTGATTCCTCTCAAAGTTCTCAAGAATCTTTCAAGTCTCCCAAGTTGAAAACTCAAAGCGAGGACTTAGAGAATAAACCTTCTATTTCCAGAGGAGTAAAAATTTACGAAGGAAGGGCAGGTGATACCTCAAAAATACAAAGTGCCACTTCTAAAAGTTTTAATGTGTACTCATCGGAAACCATTTCCGAAGACTCTGACGGCGACTCATAAACTATTTGATTTTAAGAAAGCGTTACCTCAACCCCAACTTCAGAGGCAGCGTACGAGAAAGAAACAAAACTAAAAGGACAAGACTATTTGAAAAACAATACAAACAGTTTTATATTATATTCCTAGCAAAACCAAAAAAGAAAAAAACAGCAGTACAAAGCAGAAAAAGTAACTACACAGTCAGGTAGAACGGTTAAAATAACTGATAGATGTTAATATTCATAATTCATGTAAAGTAAAATGTTCTTGTTGAATGAATATTGTGACCACAACCATCAACTGATAGTATGTTTTTTTTTTATTAGTTGATGGAGATGGATTTCAATTTCCTTATGAAAAATCATCTTATAATACATAGTAATAAATTTAAAGGCATGCGAATGAATTAACCAAGTCAATATCAGTGAATATAAAATAATACCGAGTGATATCAAAACATTAGTGATCAATGAGAAAGGCTCAAAGTAGGAAGCTCGTGGCTGGCCGATGATGACAAGTAGTGTTTTAGGTCCTATTTGGCACATTCTGCCCACTGGGTAGCTACCTTACGAGATTCAACTGTACCTCTACAAAAAAAGAACTCATCACTTGTAGAACCCAAAATATACCCAGCTATTGAGATCATTTGCAGATTCTATATCGTGGAAAATTTGGGTTCTGTTTCGCCTACAAACGGTGTTTTATCCAGTTTGTTGGAGACACAGTTCCTAGACTCCTCTATGACAGTCAACTTATATTTTTATAAAATGGCCCTTGAAACCCATTTTCATATTGTAAAACGTTGTATAAAGTGATGAACCATGAATTGTAGGAAGCCTGGGGTGGAGTTCGCCCTCAGACAGCATTTGGTTTGTGGCAGTCGAGCTCTACCTCGGATTTTCTATGAAAAATCAACATACGTTTTAACAAGATTGATATTGGCAAAAAAATAAAAGTTACCGGTATAAGAGTGTGTAATCATAAACCAATCATTTTCACATCATGGCAACGGAATCAAAGCCTATCCGAAAAGCGATAATTGATACTGAATTTATTACAATAACGAACGCGAAGGAAAACATTATATATTGGGCAGCTATGCTGGTGATTGACGAAAAAGGAAATCAGATATACGCGAAAGAATGGGATTTAACCTACAACCTTAAAGGGTATGCACCCCACGCTTACATATACGGATTAGCACTCGCAAATACCCCTAAATATCGTCCGGCTAGAGGGAAAGTTAAAACAAAACATAGGAAAAGAACTTGGTTGTTTACAATTATTAATAAGACATTTACAAAAGAATCTCAACATCAAATATTTCTACTCTAAGTGACCCAATCAAACGGACCTTCTTCTCCTTGATAAATGCATATCTCCCAAAAGCTGTTATAATCTGGAGAGAAATCCTCGATGTGTCAAATATGAAGGTACACATCATCCTTTACCAGAAATCCTATATTATAAACAGTTTTTATTCGACCATGAATCCAATGAATACAAACCACTAAGTAGTAAGTAGTTTCTGAAACGTATAAAAACACACCGAAGAAACAGAAACGCCTATAAGGATAATAACGAGAAAATTAAAAGAAGATTCTAAACTCTAAACCTAACAAAATAAAACAAACAAGACAAAATAATTATAATCCTCATAGAAACCTCAAAAGTATCAAGTTATCTTAGATTCACCCATAATGTATCATTCGTTAAAAATTAAAATCACACATTTCTAGATATACGCTGACCTCTGACGATCTTTCGCGCGTATAGTCATTGCTGGCCCCGCTAAAAAATTGGAAAGAGATAACCCGCATGGAATGTTGCTAACCCCACTAGGTAGACAATTAATTTATTAACAAAAAAACAACATGAAGAAATTCCCTAGTTGTCCGCCATTAAATAATACATACCTAGAGAGGCAAAGCATTCAAAAGCAAAAGAGATGTATTTAAAGCTTAAAAACTAGCATTTTTCTTCTAGAGTCAAAAGATGTATCAAATCCAAGTCAATAATTCAAAAATCCGATCACAATTTAGATCATTTAAATAGCTATAAAAAAAACTAAATTTTTTCCTATACTTAGGATGAAAATAAGTGTTCTTATTACTTACCGTATGCCCCTGTTAGCATCCCCGCCTTTCACATAATTTTTAGGACCTAAAATGCCTCTATTATGTGACAATTTTACGGAGAATAGGACCTCTTTCAGACAACCTAGAATTATGTAATGGTTCATTATAATAATAATTGTAATAATAATAATATTTTATTACCCGTCAATATCAAACAAAAGAGACGGAGTACATAAAAATACAAGAAAAAGATAAATAAGACAAATATACGCGACAAAAACAAAATACATAAAAGTACAAGTTTTAGACACTAATGTAATACTCACTAGCAAGAAAAGACTGGTTAAACCATAGAGAAAACAAAAGCACACTGAGTTCTACTCGCAGAGGATTTCAAACCACGGATGGCTTAAAACATTATTATTGAACTTTGAGATCTGATTAAGGATGGCTGAAGTTGGGTCTTCCTAATAAGAAAAGAATTTCGGGACCAAAGCGGGAGACGAAGTAGAAACTTAGCATACTTAAAGAAAACAGATCGAAGTTTACGTTTATCGCACTCGGTAAAAATTCTCCAAAAAGGACTCAAATACAAAAAATAGGGGCGTACAATTGCATTATAAAGGCGAGCTAAAACTTTTCTGTTGAACCTCAACTTATTTGAAACAATTCTACTACTTTTCAGCATTAAACTCTAATCCGAGCTGCTTATAGTCATTCTGGAGGATGTTAAAGTTTTCCTCTATACCCGAAACAGTGCAACTCAAATTAAGTATATCATCCGCATGTGTTTTTAACGAAACATCGATACATCGCAGAACACACATTGTTTTACATCTCTCTTACCTTCGGATTATTGTATGATTAAAAGCAGTAGGTGAAGTTATTCCCCTTGTCGAGTCCCTTTTTTAACCGGGACAACGGGATTATTTTTTATTTCAAGATCCGGATGCTGATGCGGGAGCTTAAGTTCGGCTTTCAGATTTTCATACATATCTTTTAAAGGAAGAAGGGCTCCTTTTTTTACACCGCGCTTTCCCATATCCAATATCAACTCATCATGAATCAAAGAGTCAAAGGCAAGTTGAACATCGTACAACGCGAGAGCCAAACTTTCTCCAGTTTTCTCGGCATCAACGAGAATAGATGCTACGGCAGACAACGCATGGCAACACCCCAACCGCGGCTGGAATCCAAACTGTGATTCCGGGCTATAACACTTATTTCGGACTTCATTAATTATCAAAAGCTCAAATATTTTACAAACAGTTGTCGAAACCGTGATCGGCCGAAAAAACGAACATTCCCGATAAGGTTTACCTTTCTTAGGGATCAGAGTTAAAGCCACAATACAAAAAGATGACGGAACTATTCCGGTGACGAAAAACATTTGAAATAACAGAGTAATATGATGAAGGAATAATTGACTACATATTTTGACATGGAACCCGGAAATATTATCTGAAACCCTGGATTTCTTTTTCTTAAGGCGATTAATAGCATTTATTACACACTCTAGAGAAACTACAACAGCAGAATTAGACGAACTAGCTAAGAAAGAATCTAACTCACACTTATAATAATCCGCAAGGCACTTTTCAGGGGGCAGAGGACATGTTCTCATAATATTCAATCCAAGTTGATTCAGGGATGTTATAATCCGATATATTATTAAGGCAATTGTTCTGTGGTTTTAGCACCATTTTCCAAAGCTCATTTGGATTACTAAGAACGTTGTCGAAATAAAGTGACTGAATTGAGCTCCTATAATTGGCAACCTCCTTCGCAAACTGTTGTTAAATCTGCAATCTTATCTGATTTACAATACCAGATCAAGGAGAACCACAGTCTCTCAAAATTTTAAACCGAAATTTAGCCTTATCAAATGCATCGCAAAGTGCTGGGTTCTTTGACTACCCACTAATTTCCATCCCACTTTTAATACACTTAATAGGAACAGCCGCAAGTTCGGCAACACACAAAGAATGAATTATTTCGGCCACAGTATACATTTAGCTTCACTTGCGTATCAACTGAGTCTGCACGAGCAGACTTACAAAGTAGATCATAGGGCACACGGATTTTGTCCAGGATTACACGACACGACTCATTAAATTTTTGAACATTAACCCTAGACCAATTCGGTAACTTAATCCACCTTTTACTCGACATCGCGCTGTCCGTATCTTATGGTAAATGAGTCTACGGGAAATATGCTCTGAACTTGAGTGGGAGATGGCCAGATGTAAAGTTATTATCCATAATAAGCACAGAGGGAATATTAACAGTTTGGTATGCTACAATACGGTCTAAGTTGGATGTACTTCCAGGGTTATGAATGCGTATGTATTTTTCACTTTTTGCTCTGATACAAACATCATTACTCATAATGCAAAGTAAAATTCTTCTGCAACTTTACACCACGTGATTGTCAAATTCCAGATTGCAGTTGAGGTCACCGACTACAATACAATGAAGCTTTCCTTGACAAGCTTTTTCCAGGCATTTAGAAAGTTTAGACACACGAATTCCGAAGCTACGTTCCAATTTGTCATCTCGGTAGTCAGTGGGAAGATAGAGATTAATTATAGACACGTTGTTTACTCTAACAACATGGTAGTAATCCTCCGAATCCAAAAGGTCAGAGCTTAGGTTTGATTGAACGTACATTACTAAACCACCTGAAGGACGACCACAATATTTTGTTTGCTTCGCAGGCACAGAATATACATTATGACAAGGTGAAAGATTCAACAAGTTTATACCCTGCTCCATAGTAAAATGCTCTTGCAGGAATATTATGTCGCACTCACGAAGAAAATCAAGGACGAAAGTGGATCGGTTTATAAAGCTCCCATTGATATTCCAAGATATCAGACTATGTGATGTCGGGGGTTCCTCGGCTATGGCCTAGGAGAGGTCGGCTTCTGTTTAGCAACGGGACAGTTTACGCTGTAGCATAAGTGACCGTTTTTCTTACATACTAGACAAAACATACAGTGCATGGATTGGATTTGCTGGAAGCGTGGTCAGCTGCTCCACAACGACCACAAATGGCGGTATCATTACAATTGGCCGCAAGACGGCCTTCGGCGTGACAAGAGATGCATCTTCTAGGCAAAAACTTATATTCATCAACAGGAAGTACTTCGTAATCAACTTTGGCTCCTTGTTTAAGGAAGGAGTCCAAGTCAGTGAGGGTGTCAAAGTAAACTTTGTAAGAACGTGAGCTTCCGATCCCCCCTGCTTTGCAAGCCCTGGGGATAAGGTGCAACACATTTTGTTCTTCCATTTCGACGAGAATTCTTTTCACTACCCCAATAAAGTTTGGAGCCCTTAGTGACGCATTTATCGTTGACTGCTTGCCTTTTATAAGGTCAACGACAGCTTCAGCAGTATCTCTAGACTTAACTATAAGTTTCCAGTCAGCTTTAATCTTACGTAGTTCACTGATTTGAGAAGGATTTGAACACACTGAATCGACAAAAGACTTACGAGCACTGGGGGTGTTGAGTGATCCAGGTAAGTTCTTGAGTATAAATGCATAAGGTGGAGCCTCGGTTTCCGATGCATTGAATTTCGAGGGCCAAGAAATTTGTTATTGTTTGATTCCACTAAACAATCAATTTTCCGGCCTAGTTCGTTTACTTTCTCAGCCAGAGTAGCCACTACTGCATCGCCTAAAGTGGGAAGAGAGCAAGGATTCTCAATTACGAATTTTGGCATTGGCTTCTTTTCTTCATCCCGACCGTGTAACCATTTACAAATTTCTGCAACATTGTCTTCGCATTTCACATTTCTAACGAACCTGCTCGTAAACTGGAACTTATCGTGCAACATTTCTTTCGCTGTAATTATGTCGTCTTTACTAAAGAAGCTTGTTGTTTTACCAACAATTAACTCAATCTTCGCACCCTCTGTCATTGATCGATAAATAAAGTTCAGAGCAGGGCTTAATATTAATCCCGTCATGGTACCAGAAACTTGTCTAACTGGATTTATCACCTGGCGATCAAACTCCAAATCACTGTCAAAATATCCAGTCTAATATCCAGGGCATACGTCCGTTCATTTCACTCGGTAAAATAGTTTCATAAAATACTTACCCAGCAGCTTCTTAGTATTCAGAAAATTGCTATTTTTTGTTCATCGACACTGATGAAAGCTAGTTGAAGATTTTTTTTTTCAAAGAATAAATTTTTCCGAGTTTTACTCATCTTTCAATATGGGAAGATGATGTCATATTGATCAGATATTTTTATTTTTTCTTCTATGGTGACCAGTGTAGATTCTCCTTGGTATTTTTGCAGACAAAGTGGTTTTGGGCAGTCGTGGTAGTTAAAGAGCTTCAAAACTGCCTGGCAGGTATATACACTTCGTAATGCAGCTTCGAAAGGGTTATTAGCCAGGTACAATTTATTTTTTCCTTGAACAGCATATACATTCCTGAAGTCATCGGGACCAATCCCTTTTGGCGGCGACCTGTTTTGGCGACCAATCCCTGTTCCTCTGGGATTAAACCATCTGATGCTCAAACATTCTACTTGGGTATACAAACTTGCATCAGGAATAGCCAAATTACAAGTAAATTTGAGTTCTTCCCCAACTGCAGCTGAAGATCCAGGGGATAATTTTGACACTTCTAGTTTTGGCTGTTCAGCCAAACTCCCTGGCTCTATGTACATACAGTCGCAATAGACATTATTGCGGCAGTTGCAATTTCTCCTGTTATTGGGAGAAAATGTAGACCATTGTTTTTGAATGATTTTTTCCCCTGGTCCGACGATTTTTTTTTCTATTGACGCAAACCAGTGGATTATGGATAACATAATTATTGAGTAACTCGGCTATACTATACGGCCATCCAAGATTATTTATTATTTCTCTGTCTAATCCACATTGTTCATAGAGTGTGTTCACATTGTTTTTTTCTCTGAAAATTTTTATTACCTGTTGATCTGTGAAGTCAACCAGTTCATAATACATTTATTTGTGAAGAACCATTCAATCAACTGCAGTTAATGTATTCAACTGTAGTCGATCCATTTGCAATATTTGACTACAACCCTTTTCCGCGTGTCATTGTTTACCAGACACCGTTTTGAGAGGGATACAGGAATAGCAGCCTTATTGACATGTTTTTTTTAATTTAGACAAAAAACGAAAGATTTTGACACATTTGATGAATGCTAAGGTCTTAACAACTGTCTCTATGCATGGGAAGAAGAAAGTGCGGAAAAGCACTATTTTTGAGTAAAAAGGAATAACTACTATTGCAAGAATTAATTGGTAATGAATGGAGGGGAGATGGGTTTCTACACAGTAAAAAGAGGGTATTTTATGCTTTAAAGCACGTATAAACAAAGCGTAGTGAAGGGATTTTTTAGGGAGGGGGGGGGGGTAATAGAGGCTCGCTTTTGGTTAGCCAAAACCCGGAGAAAGGAAAAGTTATAACAGCGAAAGGTACTTACTTCATTGTGGGAATTATCCATTATTTCAGATACTTGTGGTTTCTTCAACTAGTTATATGAGACTGATGAGAAATTGTCCTTACCCAATGTATTTATAGCGTTCCCAGAACACACAGGGATCTTCGAAGGGAATGTCCTCTATTGCTTTTAATAGAAAGGCAACGTGGGGATGGTCTTGGTGGGAGGCATGTTTGGACATGTATAGAATGAAAAACAATATAGCTTCTAGCACCTGGGGAGTAATGTTTGGACATGTAAAAACGTCTAGAAAAACCGTGGGGAACTCTAATACCATGATTGGACATCTGGCTAACACTCTTTAATTAAACCCTATTTTTCCATTTCTTTTATCAGGAATCCAATAAATATTGAAATTCTTCATTATAGAATTGACATACTGTGTTGGAGGGTGAAGGTTCGACTGCACCTTCTTATATTGTTGATCTGTGAGATTAATTTATGGTATCTCGGCGTCTTTATGCTCGTTAGCGTAGTGAAAATAAACATTTTATTTTTATTATATAACATTTTATTTCAAGATAACTTTCATCCCCATATATTGACTTCTTTCCTCTCAAAGAAAGACGTGTTGGCAGGAGTTTATCCATTATTGTTTTTTTTATGTTGTTCAAACCCTATGGCCAGCAATATTACCCTCCTCAAAATTTCTTCAGAAGAAAAGAAATGATCTACTACCTGGGGAGGCATGATTGGACATTTGGCTAACACTCTTTAATTACATCCTATTCTTCCATTTCTTTTATTTGTTTATTTAACCATGATTTTAAATGGTAAGGTGTTTTATATGGTGACTTTTTAATTGGCAGCTGGTGTATTCAAAGTGAACATGGGGCATGGTACCCATAAAACAATGAGTAGTAAGTGTCTATAAGTTCAAGGGGGGCATGGTACCCATAATACAATGATGCGTTCCAATGAGTAGTGAGGGTTCAATGATTTGAAGGGCTCATGGTACCCATAATACAATTGTACATTCTATACTCACTCTCTGTTTTTCATATGACCAATGTGTTCTAATGAACTAATATACTCTTATTATTTTTCTAGGTTCACACAACGTCATTGCAGGAAAATATATTTCTGCCGCCAACTCACTTTCGCGACTGTGTCCATCAAAGTGAACACGAGGGAGGAGTTTAAGTGCGGGGACAACTCCAGCTAGTGTAGAGTTGCCCGACATTGATTTAGACAGTTTAGCGCGGGATCTCGGCCTTTGTTTTTGTTTTTTGGATCTTTATTTTTTTTGCCTTTTTCTCCAGCTTATCATTATTTGTATTTTTAATTAAAAAAGAAGTTTATCAGCCGACACAAGGAAGAAGATTGGGATTCAGATGATTTTCTGGAATGTGATTTAGCTCTGGATTCTATCATCCGACACCAAGACATGGAAGAAGATTGGGATTTAGATGATTTTCTGGAATGATTTCTATCTGGATTCTATCATCCGACACTTGAGTAAAGATTAGGATAAAGATGTGTTTCTGCATGCTGCACGGAATTTGGTAAATGTTTGCAAGTTTGCAAAGGCAGCTGGCTTTGACTTTTAGATAGTGTTTTTAATTATATTTTAGATAGTGTGCCAGTAAGCGAGGTCGAGACAACACCCACCATGAACAATGAATTAGGGGAGCAAAGTGGAGCTGGCTCGACTCCTTTATTGCCACAATTTTGCTTATCAGATACCGCTTTGCGCAACATTCACGTGTATAGGGCTGAGCTTGGTGATCAGTTCAATTCCCTATCAATTGGTAGTATTCACACCGATCCTATAGACCTCGCACACTACTGTCAGCATTATTCGGGCGCTTCTCGAAAACCATATGCAGAAGGCGGGAGGACAGGGACTTTAAAAGCATTCATCACGTTTAGAATAATTTTTTTAATACAAGTTTGGGTGTTTTGCACGAGCATCATATACAGACAAGAATGCAACCGCTGCATCCGGACTTGCATAATTTTGAGGGTGTTTTTTTCGGACTGGGTGGGTGAAATTTTTAATAGAATGGAGGGGCATAATGAGAATGGGAGTGGGTCATTAGTTTTATTTATAGAAAAATTAGAGCTTAACAAAACTAAATTTAAAAAAGAATTTGTTTTAAGAGGCGGGAGGGTGAGTTTAAAAAATATAATGCAAATTTAAAAGATACTAACGTTTTACAACACTTTCGTTTCGACATGGGCTTGGAGTGTTTCAAATATTCCGTCCTTGCGGAAGGACATAAGCCCATGATGGACGGTATTAGTAACACAATGTTGGACAATTGGGCAGTTAATAGCGGTGGGGAGGGGTCTGAATTTCCGAAAGTAGATTTTAATTGTATAAAGGGACATCATCCAGTGACACTTTAGGGGATTTACATTATTGAAAGGGCGAATGAAAAATTAAAAGTTGGGTTTACAGTTTTACAATTTGATGAAGAGTATGAAGAAGGGGAAATAAGTGATAAAAAAGGGGTAATTTATTCCGTAAGGGAACCGTCCATTGAATCGTTGAAACACTGATTATGACTTCTCTACGAGCCTGCAAAAGATCCAGAATCAATTGGATATTTTTTTTCCTATTCCCCATATTAGTCGGGTTTTAAGTCAGGGTAAGAAGCAAACTATACGCTATTACTGCCCAATGTGTCTTTCGGCTTTCCTTACTGAATTAAAATTAAATAATCATTTGAGAAACTGCAAGCGTCGTTGGTACCAGTCTGTGGAAACGGTTTCTTGGGACAATGCCACCTTGCGGTTCAAAAGCTTTCAGCAAACGCGGTTGCCGAGAAACAGGGCGTCATTGGACAGTAAGACTGCACTCACGAATGTATCCGACTAGTAAAATTCGAATCATGTGAAAAACTTAAAGTCATTGCAATCTCTTTCGCCCAAGCACGAAGGCATTCAAGTAATACCATACAACTGCTGGATTTTGTTAAGACCTTCGGAGGAGAAGATTGTGTTGGTACATCTATGGTTGCTCTTATTAAAACAGCAAATGAGGCAATTTCATGGCTGCGCCATACACATTATCCAATGAATCTATCACCAGAAGAAGATTTGGTTATTAAAATAATAAAATTTGTTGGGTTTGCGAGGAAAAAAATTACTGAGGGGGGTACGAGAGCCCGCGATCATGTTCATTTATGGCAGGAAATTTCATCAACGGGAAGTAACTTTCGGGGGGTTGCTCATAAATGATGTAATTTAAATGTTAGATAGCAATACTTTTAACAGTTTACATGTACAATTCCACCTATGATTTAATATTTATACTACCAGCTTTGGCACGATTGTATAAGGGTGAAGTTGTAGATGGCGCATGGGTAGATGGTTCTTTTTCATATAACATTATCAGAAATCATCTGAAAAGTTGCTAGTCTTAAAATTTAAATGGCAAGTAATTGATAATGGTAAACCGTACTTCAATAAAATCTATTTCCTTGATTCATTAAGTTTTTTCCCTAAATCTCTCAGTCAATTCATTCAAGTACAGAAAAGTGACGATTTTAATAGTTTACCCCTCCTCAAACAGCACTTTCCAGATGATAACTGTATGATTTATTAACGTGTAAGTGCATATACCCGTACAAGTACTATAGCTCCGTCTCGAAGCTAAGTGAGACAAAATTACCGCCCATCGCAGTTTTATGATTCACTTGACGATCGTTTATGCACCACTGCAGATTATGAATTTGCCAAGAGGGTTTGGACAAGGGAAGGATGTTAATACGGGTAGGTACATTGCAAAATATACCTTAAAAGGAAAGTATTGACTTTTTTGCAATTTGTGTTCACGAATACGGCAAAATTCAAGAGAAGTTTAGATTGGATTTGGGCTATTGTTTTTCTTCTCCTCATCTAATGATGGATTTAATTCTTAAAATTAGTAATGAAGAAATAGGTCTGATCACTGACGTGGATCAGCACCTAATTGCAGAGAGATCCATGCGGGGAGGGTATGTTTACCACGGGGATAATATCCTTGAAACTGACCCGACTGGACAACGCAACCGTGAAAAGTCGGACGCCGTTTTCTTGGATACGAATTCCATTTATGCATAGGCAATGTCTAACTTTTATTTGCCGTGTGGGAATTACCAATGGTTTGGCAATGCTTCTGCTCCAGATTTCCCCAGCACTCACTCTGTTGAGGAAACTGGACCACAAGGATGTTTTTCGAAATTGACGGTGAATTACCTCTGAAACTTCATGACTCGGTAAAGGACTTTGTTTCCCCTGTATCAATAGACCGGTGCCTAGGGACTCTTTGCAACCCTAAAATTTATCATTAGTAGAGAATAAAGGTATGCATTGGACACCTTCAAAACAAAAGCTTATTGCCGACCTTGAGCCGAAACGGAATATTGTTGTATACCACGTTCTTTTGCGGTGGATGCTGGCCAACGGTTTTACTGTCCCAAGTATTCATAGAGCCCTCCAGTTTGATCAAAACCTTATATAAAGACGTTTGTTGACACTTTTGTCAATAAATGGTCTCAAGAAAAAATCAAGGTCGAAAAAGAAATCTTTAAACTCATTTTAAATTCGGCCTTTGGTAAAATGTGTGAGAGTGTGCGCAACAAGAGTCCTTGTTAAATTTTTACTGACCCAAAACAATGTGCCCAAATCATTGTGGATCCAAACTTCACATCCTTCACGATCATACACTCGAATATAGTCCTTTTACATAGAAAAAAGAGAAACGTAAAATAAAAAAAAACATTGCCTCTGGCAGTGCCATTTTAGAAATTTCGAAAAAACTCATTTTGGAGTTTATTACAATGTGTGTAAGTGCCAATAGCCGGGGATGGGACAAGTTCAGATGTATTATGAAGAAACCGATTCACTCCTCTTAAAAATTACAACAAATAATCTGTTACATGAATGGAAAACGAAGAGTACAATAGCTCTCGGATGGATTATACTACCTGGAAAGCGTCCAACTCTCCGAAGCTAGTGAAACGTCAGGCCTCAAATAAGTTGTTTAAATTCAAATCAGAGACGAGAAGCGACTTAGTATCACATGGTGTACTTCCCGGTCCGAAGGTGTACTTCGTGGAAACACACAATGAGACTATCAAAAAAGTCTGTAAGGGGGTGACCTCGCATTATGTAAAAGGAAAATTCACCATGAGCGTTTATGAGGACTGTATAGAAAATAATTTAGCTCAAAGAGCGAGTGTCATGGACATTCGTTCCTTAAAATATAAAACTATACAGTTCGGTTTGAGAAAAATGCAATGTCCACCGTATCGGGCAAATTCTATTACTTGAGGGTGGTGTGCGGGTACTGCCACATGGCCACTAGCTTACTTCAGATCGAGTTAAATGTGTAAATTATAAAAAGCAACCCGGTATGGAGAAAGCTCTATAGTTGGGGGAGAGGGGCCTTCTGTGGGGGGAGGAGGGCTGTTTTGCCGTCACCAGCTCAGCAATGCCTTAATTCTAGTCATTTATATTTATATTTTTTTCGTTGCGCAAACTGGTAATTTTCAAGTGTGTATTAAGTTTTTATTTATTTTATCATTCCACTGCCCTGGCCGCGGTACCGCCCGCTCGATGCCCGCGACGCCTTCTGGTCACCACTGCGCCCGCTGGCCGCCTTCCTGATGCCGGCCCGGCTGCTGTGCACTCAAGTACCTATTTAAATGTTCAAGTGTTTATATAACATTCATTGTAAATATATATTTATTTATGTTGTAGAGCATTTATGAATTAAAGAAACCAAGTATTCTATTTCCATTATGTATTTATTCAGCAGACTGAGGTTAGCTTAGATGAATTGTATTTTGACATTGGATGAGTATGCATCAATTTAAAACGCCTTTCAGATCTTTTCTTTGCAGACCGTCCATGTCTGGCAAAACAACACTATTAACGAAAATGAATCAAAATCTGGATAAAATATTTTTAGAGAATCCGAAAAGTTTCTGTTATTGCTATAGTGTAAGGCGAGAATCTTATGACAAAATAAAGAAGATTGATCTAAGCATAAAATTCAGACAAGGATGACGTGTTTACTAGTATTGTGCCAAACTTATGGTTGATTATTAACGATTTAGCTGAATCTATTGAAGAATGGTCGCAAGAAATGTTACAAATATTCATGGTCCGATCCCACCACGAAACAATTTCGGTAACTGCTGTGCTCCATAATCTCTTTCATCAGAGTAAATGTATGAGAACACTTGCTTTGAATTGTACTTACTATAGCATCTATAGAGTTGTCCGTGATTCCAGTTTTCTTATATCTCTAAACAAACGAATCTACCCTGGCGAACCCAAATTTTTACTTTCCGCATACAATCAAACTATAATAAACCTATACCTGAATCAAAACACGCCCGAAGAGTTGCGTGCAAAAGTGGATCCAGGATTTTTTTTTGGGGGGGGGGAGGTTTGACTAATTTTTGACTCCGTTTTTGACTAATTTTACTGATTTTTACCTAGGTTTTACTAATTTTCGACTTATTTTCGACTCGGTCAAAAATTTCGGGGGTGGAGGAGGGGTTCAAACCAGGTAACCCCCCCCCCGGGTTACGGCCTTGGTTGCGTCTAGTCACTGAAATTACTGTATATCTACCGGTGAATAGCAAAAAAGGTCATTATTCATTATCAAGACGTTAAAGAAGATAGATGAACACCGGCATTTATTTTCCGTGCTAGCCAATTCAAAACCGCAGCTTGGGAAAGCAATACTCAAGCATGGCGTTTACAAGGCAATTATTAATCTCTTAGTGGAAGTTTGTTTAAATTTAACGGAAGGTAATGTTCAACTGTCAGATGGTGTTAGACAACTAAAAAGGCAACATCGGTCACTTGTGCGTGCTCTAGGTTGCAAAAAGAAAGCAAATTGTAAAAGAAAACGTCTTGTTCAAGCGGGTGGTATATTCTTCCCGTGGTTACTACCGACAATAGACGGACTTGTAAACACTGTTCTCTAAAAATGGCTAAACCCTATAAATTGACGCCATTTGACCTTGCCCTTTCACCCAAAGAGCACTTTGAAGATAATCTTGATAAATTTATTAACAATAAAACAATTGCCGATGATTAAAAATTAATTTTAATTCAAAATGCCATTCGTCGTGTCAACAAACATAAACCTTATCGTGAAAAACCGCTCA
The DNA here is from genome assembly GCF_049724085.1 of Artemia sp. Qi Xiang Cuo. NCBI lineage: Eukaryota > Metazoa > Arthropoda > Branchiopoda > Anostraca > Artemiidae > Artemia > Artemia sp. Qi Xiang Cuo. Next base: position 811,174 of record NC_142806.1, on the reverse strand, counting down.
AAGTCAATGTCATTGACAAACCTTCAGAAAATAGTGAAACACCAAAAAAGGAGATTTTATTAACAAGTCTTGTAGACTTATTGCCTCCATCCTATCGTGAACAAGGTAAAAGACTCTTAACGTATCTCGCTGAAAATGAACAAATTGACAAGAACAAAAATATGAATTTGTAATCCAGGGCAAGCCCTACAATTTAATTGATTTGTACTTCATAATATATACGACCTGCACGCCTTAAGGTAAGTTCATTATCCCACCCAAAAAAAATACAAAAAAACGGACCGTCTTGGTTATGTGTTAATATATTCGGATTTTCACTATAGAATAGAGATCCAAATTAGAATTTTGTACAGTTTGAATAGCTCTTTCATTGTATCTATAGATTTTTTGAACATTTGCATTGGTAGTGATATGGAGAGTTCTAAGCGAGTTCTGGTGAGTGAATTTTTTTGTATTATAATAAAAAGAAATCCATTTTGTCTCGTCATTAAGTTAGCATTGACTTATATTACACTTATATGTAAATATGCTTGTATCAGATACCAGGATTGTAACAATCAGCGCCTGACGATATTCAAATCTGGGATTGCTTAAAGTACTTGTTCTATGACTATCTGTCATATTGATGTTCTGGTTGACAGGGGGGCTGCATATTTTTCGCTAGTTTCATATCAGCTGTTTAGGTATTTTGAGTAAAGGGGTTCTTAGCCACTTCTTGTGAAAGTTTGTTCATATTTCATTAGCGGTCTTAATTAAGCAAACTTAATGAGATTACCATCGTCTGCTCGGCTAATAAGTTCTAAGCAGTTACTTGTATGGGTGCGTGTGTGTTTACTCAAGAGGCTAATTATTGCTGAAAAAAAGAGGAGTTGAGGGAAGGGGGTTCCCTGCATTAATATTCTGAATAAATAATATATGAAATAAATAATCAAAATTGTGGATTTTTTTTCATGTATCGTATTTAAAAATATGTTTTATGGCATTCCATACAGGTATATAGGCTATTTGGGTCTAAATGCTTCTTATGTACATTACAGAAATATCTCGTTTTTTAAGACTATAATTGACCAAATGTAGCCTTTAAATACAAACAATATCGTTAATGTATTTGGTGCGGGCTTTGGGGGGGGGGGGTGAGGGTTGCAACCCCACCATTAATATTCTGAATAAATATCAAACGTAGCTAATAGTTAAAAATTTTTTATTTTTTCCTTTATCATACGTTGAAGTGACGTTCTTTTTTTTAACTGAAATTATTTTTTGATTCCAGGACACTGATACAACAACAACAACGAGCCAAAAGTGCTCGAAAATTGATGCCGGGATGGTTAACACGAGCAGAATTATGAATTCCATGAGGGAGAGTGTAATCCAATACGCACCCCTTCAAGACAGGAGGGATAGTGTAATCCAATACGCACCACTTCAAGACAAGAGAGTATCTAACGACCTAGCTGTGATTTTTGACGTTAGTGCAAATAGATATTCTGAAAATTATATAATAGTTTATTAAATTGATTGCTTCATTGATTGAGGTCAATAGGACTCTTTAGAGTTTGATTTGTAATAATATGCAATGCAGTGAAACCTGACCTTAGGCAAATGACAATAAAATATATTTAGGGATGATTTTAATTATGCAAACTCAACGAAAGGGGCATTACTTACTCGAGTAATAATAATAATAATTTAGAATCAGTTTTTTTGCTAGTTTCATATCAGCTGTCCAGGTATTTGCCTGAAATAGCTATTTGCAAATACATTTTCTATTTTAACTAACAGATAACAATTATGGATTAATCAGAGTTATTGTTAGCGATTGCTAAAAAACTATGAGACCTTAATAATCTGAATAAATAATATATGAAGTAAATAATCAAAATTGTATTTTTTTTTTCATGTATCGTATTTCAAAATATGTTTTATGGCATTCCATACAGGTATATAGGCTATTTGGGTCTAAATGCTTCTTATGTACATTACAGAAATATCTCGTTTTTTAAGACTATAACTGATCAAAATGTATCCTTTAAAAATACAAACAATATCGTTAATGTATTTGGAGCGGCCTTTGGGGGAGGGAGGGTGTGAGGGGTGCAACCCCACCATTAATATTCTGAATAAATATCAAACGTAGCTAATAGTTAAAAATTTTTATTTTTTCTTTTATCATACGTTGAAGTGCCGTTCTTTTTTTTATATGTGTTTTAAGATGATTGAAATTTAGGTCTATACGGTTATAAGCTACCTAGTGAAAAAACTAAAAATGCACACGTGTTTTTTACTCAGGTGGGTAATAAAGAGAACTTGGGGGAAAGGGATGCTCCCCATTTATATTCTGAATAAATAATATATGAAGTAAATAGTAAAAATTAATGCAAACTCAACCAAAGGTGTGAGGGGTGCAACCCCTCCATTATTATTATGAATAAATATCAAACGTAGCTAATAGTTAAAATATTTTATTTTTCTTTTATCATACGTTGAACTAGCGTTCTATTTTTTATATGTGTTTTAAGATGATTGAAATTTAGGTCTATACAGTTATAAGCTACCTAGTGAAAAAACTAAAAATGCACACGTGTTTATTTACTCAGGTGGGTAATAAAGAGAACTTGGAGGGAAGGGGGCGCTTCCCATCAATATTCTGAATAATTAATATATGAAGTAAATAAGCAAAATTAATGCAAACTCAACGAATGGGGCATTGCTTACTCGAGTAATAATAATAATAATTTCGAATCAGCTACTTACAAATGTGTATGTATTTTCTCAAGGGGGAAATTATTATAGAAAAAAAAGAGGTTGGAGGAGTGGGGTGAAAAAAAATTATAAGACATTTGCAATTTCGCATATGAAAATAGATCACGAAGGATGAATTAGCGCCAACCTAGGGGTTAGATACCTCTTTTTACATTTTTATGTTATAGCATTCAGCAATTCTTCTTTTCACTCTTAATAATTTAAAATCAGCTAGTCGCATGTATTAAGTCATAGGGATCATTATAGAAAAAGAGGGATTATGGAGGGACACTTTAATTGTTGATATGGAAGGACAAAAAGTTCTTTTTCTTACAATGATTTATTTACTCCATGTTTACTGCTACCACCTCCATCACCAACCCACAGAGGAAAATTCAAATCATTGAAAAAAACCTAGACCACCACCACCATCCGATGTGTGGGCTACATCCGGGAATGAAGAGGTAGGTTTTATAGAGCATACCGCCTCGGTTGAACGATGGGTGAGTTTTGTGAAGAATTACGACCAGGAGGCACAAACACCGGAGTTAGATCCCTATTTTGGATTTTTATTCTGAATATTATATATTATCTGAATAAAACCATCAGCTTTATACATCATTCTTTGTTCTAACTTAAGCTGTAAGAATAAGGCTTCTAGAATAAGGCTTCATTTTCCTGACTAAACCATTTTATTCAACTCTACAAAAAACTTTTTCATTTGACATGACTTTTCTTTTGTCATTATAAAAGACATATCCCATGTAACTTAGTTTCTTTTAATTGTTTAGGCGGTGGGACAATTACTATGAAAAATTGACAAAGTCTTTTGACTTATAAAATAATGGATATTTCACATGGAAAATAAATCCTGTTTTTTATAGATCGGTGAATTAGCACCACCATCGAGCATTGAAGCATCTATGTTTAGTGGACCTACACCAGCCATTACACCGCAACTGCAGTTTAGGGACGAGGATACAATACTTGTTGACAATATGGAGTGGCATAGGGTGTTTTTTTTAAATGATTGTTTTGGAGACGTGGGCAGCCTAGATGATCTAACTTGTGACATAGACATGGTGGAGGACCCGGAATGGACAGATAGATTTATGACTGAGCATTTAGGTGTTGGCAGTAGTAGTAGTACTAGTGCATCTAAACAGGGTCTTCATAAAGAAGTTCCGTCACAAGACAATACAGGCTGGCTTAATCAGCTATCCCCAAGTACCCTGGAAGGCATATTAAGTAACCTGGGTGATTTCACGCCACGTCCAACCAATACAATTGAAAGACTGGGGGTGGTGCTATTATCGATTCTATGCCAGCCCCCACCATTGTGATTAATGACACTAGTAGTAGTAGTAGTAGTAGTAATGATATAACATCCCCACTTCCAGATTTTTTTTCTTTCTAACTCTGCCTTGCACCATACAAGAGTCTACAGCTCCAAATTCGGTGACCCCTTTAACTCTCTAGTGTCAGGGATATATTACACGTCCCCTGGACATTACCCATTTATATGTTAACAAGATTCGAGCCATTCTTGAACAACAGATGGGGGTGTGGGGTGGAAGGGAGAGTTTAAAAGCATCAATAGCACTAAAAATATTTTTTTAATAAAAATGCGAGCAAGCAGTATTCGAAGTACTTGCACACGGAGATGGTGGCAATTCGCGCGCATTTATCAAATAATGAGGTTTTTTTAGATTGGGTTAATATCATTCAAACTAAAGTGGTTAATTATAACCAGGGGGTAGTGGGTCGGACGTTTTATTTATTGAAAGTTTAAACATTAATATTTGTAGATTTAAAAAGGATTTTATTTTAAGAGGTGGGCATAAGGATAGGGGTATAGCTTTAAAATATCATTCAGATTTAGAGGGTTGTCAGGGGGTACAACGAATCTGTTTCGATGCGAGGCTACAGTGTTTCAAGTATGCATTTTTGATTGCCGCCTATAGGCCCCTTTTGAAAGATGCCTCTAAAAAAAAGTTGGACGAATTAGCAGCTAGTGGGATGGAGGGTTGAAAGTTTCCAATAGTAGATTTTAATTGTTCAAATGGTCAATTTCCCGTGACATTAAAAGGAATAGATATTTTTGAGTGGGCTAATGCACATTTAAAGATTGGTGTCACGGTGTTGCAGTATGAAGCGGAATTTGAAGAGGGTCAGCGTTCCGATAAGAAAGGTGCATTATTTCCAGTGAGGGCTCCGTCAATTGAATCAGTGGGGCATTGGGTATGGCTTCTATACACGCCACCCACAGACCCTGATTCAATTGGACATTTTAATCCAACTACAGATATTAGTAGGGTTTTATGTGAGGTTAAAAATAATGGGGTACTTTATTACTGTCCGACATGCCTGTCCCAATTTTGGACTGATTAAAAGTTAAAGCATCACATGAAACACTGTAAACGTCATGAATACCAGGCTGTGGAAACGATAAGCGGAGATAGAGCGATCTTACGTTTTAAGAATTTCCAGAACACGCTTCTAAAGAGCATTAAGATCGCTTTAGACTGCGAAGCGAAACTCACAGACGTGTACGATTCGTCAAATCCAAATAGTGTTAAAACACATGAAGCCATTTGGGTCTCTTACGCTCATGCGCAACGAGATTCCAGTAATACCATGCAAGTGCTGGATGTAGTTGAGTCGTTGGGCGGTGAAGACTTCATGCGCTCGGCATTGGTCAGTCTAATCAAAACAGCGAGCGGTGCAATTTCGCAACTTCGTTACACAAACTATCCTATGCTCCTATCACCAGATGACAGATTGGCCATTAACAATACGTTGGGTTTGCAAGGCGGAATTTGACGATGGTGTTAGGAATGGGGGGAGGAGGAAGGTGATCGACCTAGATCATTTATGGCAGGAAATTTAATCAGGAGGGAGTAACCGTAAAGGGGTTGCACATCAAGCGCGCAATATAAACGTTAGACAGCTATATTTTGAGCCGGTTCTTATAGAAAATTGCAATTACGATTAAAATCTTATTTCACTGGCGTTGGCTGGCATTACTAAGAGTGGAGGTGTAGATAAAGCTTGGATCGATGGTTTTCTTCATATAATATCATACCCGAATCACCGGAGAAGCTACTGCTGCTAGAATTCATGTGGAAAACAGTTGACAAGGGTAACACGTTCCTGAATAAAATCCGTTTTTTAGACTCTTTCAGCCTCTTCTCCAAATCCTTAAGTCAATTGATTCAAATACAGAAAAGAAACAATTTTGATAGCTTCCCCCTCCTTAAACAGCGCTTCCCCGATGACGAAATGTATGATTTATTAACGTCTGAGGGCATATATCCATATGATTACTACAACTTTGCCCCGAGGCTAGATGAGGTGTCATTACCGCCCATTGAAGCTTTTTACAATTCTCTTACTGAGAGTGAGTGCACCATTAGCGACTATGAATTTGATACGAGGGTTTGGGCAAAGGGTGGGTATAAAAATGGGTGGGATTATTCTAAACAATACTTTGCCAGTGACGTACTCTCTCTTCTGGACATTGTTTGAGAAAATACGGATAAAATCTATGGGGAATTTGGGTTCGATTTAGGATATTATTTTTCCACTCCTCATCTGGTGATGGACTTGATACTTAAAATCAGCAAAGAAGAAATAGGTCTGATCGCCAACATGGGTCAGCATCTGTTTGACGATAGATCAATGCGGGGAGGGTATGTTTTTCACGGGGACCGTATCATGAAAACTGATGCGACCGGACAGCACACCGATGAAAAGCCAGGCGCAGTTTTTTTGGGTATGAATTCCCTTTATCCATCGGAAATTTCTCACTACTGTTTACCGTCTGGCAATTAAAAATGGCTTAATAATTCATGTACTTCGAATTTCCCCAACATTGCTATCGTTGAGGAGAATAGGGCCCTGGGATGGTTTTTTGAAATTGACGGTGAAGGACTCATGAAAATCCATGACTCGGTAAAATACTTTATTTTCCCGTGCACAAATAGACCGGGGGGTAAGGACTCTCTGAGCCCCTACAATTTATCTTTAGTAGAGGATGGGAGTATGCACTGGGTACCTTCAAAACAAAAACTAATTGCCGACCTCAACCCGAAACAGAATATCGTTGTTCATCTCGTGCTATTGAAATGGATGGTGTCCAATGGTTTCAAAGTCACAAAGATTAATAGAGCCCTCCAATTTGATCAAAAGCCTTACGTGAAAACGTTTATTGACACCTTTATCAGTAGAAGTTCACAAGCGAAAACGAAGGTTGAAATAGAAGTCTATAAACTCATTTTAAACTCAGCCTTCGGTAAAATGTGCGAAAGCATACGAAACAGAAGTCGCTGTGACATTGTAACCAATCCCAGAGATTGTGCTTGAATAATTGCGGATTCAAACTTCACATCGTTCACAATCATAGACTCTAATATGGTGCTCCTACACCGTAAGAAAATAATCTGTATATTTAATAAAGATATTAAAGGCGGGCGTGCGATACATGAAATATCGAAGAAACGCAGGTTGTCATTTTATTATAATGTATGCAAGGCATAATGGCCGATTGAGGGACTAGTTCAAGTGTATTACGGGGACACTGATTACCTCCTGTTAAAAGTCAAAACAGAATATCTATTGAATGATTTGGAAAATGGCGAGTACATTAGCTCACGAATGGACTACACTAATTGGGACGAATCCCTCTACCCAGAGCTAGTGAAACGCCAGGCCCCAAATCAATTGTTAATTTTAAAATCTGAAACGGATAGCGATCTGATATCCAGTGGTGTGTTTCCTGGGCAGGGTTTGCAAGGGGGTACCTACACACTTTGTAAAAAATAACTTCGACATGAGTCTCTATAGAAACTGTGTGGAACGTAGTTTAGTCCCAAGAGCGAAAGTCATGGTGATTCGCTCTTTACAATTTAAAAACTACACCGATAGAGTAGAGAAAAACGCCATGTCGGCCATATCGGACAAAGTCTATATACTTGAGGATGTTTTGAAGGTACTACCATACGGTCACTATCTAATCTCACACCGAGTTGAATGTGTAGAGTATAGAAAATAACTCGGTCTGAAAAGGTTAACTTAAATTCTTGAATTTAATTCTTGGATGGGTGGGTGGGTGGTGATGGGTGTTTTAAATTCTTTGTTTTCTTTTTATCAAACAATTTTCAATGTGTGCGTTCAAGGCAGAGCAATTTAGTTTTCATAAATTCCACTATTTAGCTATTTAGTGCCCCCCTCCGGCCCGCCGCAACGGCCCCCCCCTTGCGGCGCTTCCTGGATAGAGATGTAGATGTCAAGAAAAGAATTTTAATAAAAAAATTCAGAACAATCCTTAGAAATCCTTGTAAATCAAGTAGTGAGACGTTAACGAGTATGAATCATCAAGGATCATTAGCAACAATGACCCTAACCACCAAGGACCTCAACCTCCAAAGGTCCCCATACCCCCAACCTCCAAGGGGCCCCCTCCCCCAACTTTTTGGCCCCCTCCCCCCATTTTTTAATACTTTTAAATGAAGTGTTTTTAACTTTTTAATTTTTTTACATGGTATTTCTTTTTAACCCTTTTTTTACATCTCTTGGAATGACATGGAACATACTTAAAACATAAAAAAATCACATTTAATGTTCTCAAAATTCAAAATGAGAATGATATAGAAATGTTAGTCGTGACTTTTACTATTAGAAAAGTAATTGGACTGTATGAACGATCTTAATTGTATAATAGGGAAAAAACAGAGCTAGATAACATTTGCGAATTGGATTGTATGAAGATGGTAAAAAAGGGTTAAACTGATTACCAGTTAAGGTAACCCCAAAGGGCTTGTTAACTCAGGCAATTTGTTCTAAATTTGGAACAACATCAATCTATGAAAATGGATAACGATAATTAAATGACCTTGTGACTTGACCTAGCTTTACTTTTTCGATGTGTTCTGTATAATACACAAGTGCCGTTTGAACAGTGTTGTCAATTTAAAATAGGGTCTAACATTATAGTACACTAAAAAGCTGATACTAATAGAGATGTAGATGTCAAGAAAAGAACTTTAATAATGAAATTCAGAACAACCCTTAGAAATCCTTGCAAATCAAGTAGTGAGGTATATATGAGTATGATCCGTCAAGGATCATAAGCTCCAATGACCCTAACCACCAGGGACCTCCAAAGGTCCCATACCCCCAAACTCCAAGGGGCCTCTCCCCACAACTTTTTGGTCCCCATCCCCCCCCCCCATTTTTTATACTATTTTTGAAGTTTTTTTTAACTTTTTTTTATTATTTTTTTAATATGATATATTTTTTTCAACTTTTTTACATCACTTAGAATGACATGAAACATACTTAAAACATAAAAATTCACATTTAATATTTTCGAAACTCAAAATGAGAAGGGTATAGATTCTACGAGTGATTGCGTAATATGACTACTGGTATATGCCTTAGCAGACAGGTTTCTGACTCGACAGTCACCCTGGTCAGATTTTAGTCATAATATATACGAAGTGCACACCATTTAAGGTAAGTTCAATATCCCAAAAAAAGAAAGAAAAAACCGGTCCATCTTGGTTAGAGGTTAATATATTCATTTTTTTTTAGTACAAAATACAGGCCCAAATTACAATTTTGTATAGTTTGAAAAGCTCTTTTCCGAGTCAAATAGATTTTTTAGTTTTTTGATTAATTATTTGAACTGATAGTGATATGGAGAATTCCAAGCGAATGCTGGCGAGTAAATTTTTTCTTGTTTTATAATAAAAAGAAAACCATTTTGTGCTGCCATTAAGTCAGCATTGACTTATATTAGACTTATATGACTATGCATTTATCAGATACTAGGATTGCAACAATTAACAATTACTTATTCAAATTCTTTATTGAGTAGCTACCACTGTGAGGGATTTAAGCCTTTCTTGGCCCTCGACGAAATAGGCTATGAGATATTATCGTGAACATATATCAATTTAATAACAAGAAAAATGCCATTCAAGATGAGAAATGTATTACGAGCCATACCTATTTTCAGAGGTTAAGAGACGTACTTTTTTATTACAATAGGAAGCTTTTTTAAAAGTATAAACAGCTTTAACGTAGATAGTATCATACTAAAAGTATAAAAGGTTTAGCCTCCATCTAGGACTGCCGCTCTTTTCTCTATGTGTTTAAGTAGGTTCAAATTTAGGTCTTTAAGTTTACGAGCTACCTACTGAAAAAGCTGAAAATATTTTTAATTTTAGGATGCTGTTGATCAAACCCCACAGCAAAAGCGGGCAAAGTTGGATGTCACCCCTGGCAGCAACTTGAGTCATAGCAAAATATATAATGAAAATACCCCCTTGCGCATTTTTGAAGATTCAAGTGCTACAAGAAAACGGATAAGGATGCTTGTAAAAACACACAAAAAAAGATGAACATTCACTTCCATTTAAAGGAAGAGATATGAGGCGCTATACTCAGTTAAAAAATGCAAGGAAGTATCCTATATTGTCGTTATGCTAAATTTCCAATTGATCTGTGAATGATCCTTTCTAAAAGCAGTATTTTTATGATTTCAAATAAAATTCGTTGACTTTTTAATACTCCTATTACTCAAAAGGTCCAGAGATTCTTAGCATATATTTTATATCCTAGTCCCCTGCGATACAACCTATTCATCACTTGAAAAGCCCATTGTAACTGTTGATTTTTTGTCAAAAAATATTCTTTAAAGTGCATTATAGAATGGGTTTGTTCCAGTTCGGAGCCCATAGTCGACATTCTGGTACTATTCCTACTTGCATCGATATCTAAACTACCAAGTGAGAAAAAATTGTCATTTATAGCTGATTTGGAAGGGTAAATATCAACTTGACAACATCATCTTTTAATGTCAAGGTTACTAGTGCTTCCATTCATGGTTCTATTCACGAGACCCAACTGATCATGCATCTAGCTTTTTTAATGTTTTATACATTATAATTAGGTTTCTTAACCTTTCGTAGGTGTGTATTGCATGAAACTCATGATTTGAGATGTCTAATTTGCTATTTTGAACTTTTCTGAGCTAGATTTCCTAACCTTTCGTAGGTGCATGTCCGGTTTTATTAATAATATTTGATTTTCTAATAAAGTTGGGTTTTAATTTTCAGAAATAAGAACATACATGTTTAAAATACATCTGATTTTAATAATTGGGTACATTTTTGCAGATTTCTTAATAAAGTTGGGGTTTAGTTTTCAGAAATATGGACATCCCACTTTAAAATACATCTGATTTTATTAATAAAAATTTTTTATATATATAAAGTTGGGTTACAGTTTTCAGAAATAAGAACATCCATAACGTTCTGTTCTAAATTATTCAGTAGAAGATAGAAACAGTTATACTTTAATTTTGAATATTCGCCATTAAGATAAAGAGTTCTTTTTGAATTTTGCGTTTTCTCAAAGAGGTGTAAAAGTTTTCAAGTTCTCTTTTGAAGATAGAAACTTCCTCTTTAATTCTCAGTTTTCTCAATAAAGTGAAGAAAAAGTTCAACCCCCCTTCTGAATTTTCTCAAAGAAAAAAAAGTTACAGATCAATTCTAATTTTTTTTTCTAAAGAAAATAAAAAGTTTCAACTTCAGTTCTGAATTTTTGCAAAGACGGGAAACAAGTTATGAGTTTCCTCTGGAGTTGACATCGTACCCTAAAAAATAATGGAAACAAAGACGAAGTAATGCATTAAAATATCTTTATTGCTATAAATACATGATAAATATCATACTAAAAATGAACTATGACACCGAAATGGAATAAGTATCATATCACGAGAAAACATTATGAAAGAATTTTATAATAAGCTTTGAAATAACCTTTATTTCCATGGATGAATGGGTGAAGCCTAAAACAAACAGAAATTAGACATCCTTGGAAATCAAGCAGTGAGACGATTATGAGTATGAGTCGTCAAGGATCGTTAGCACCAATGACCCTAACCACCAAGGACCTCAACCTCCAAGGGCCCCCCTACCCCCAATCTCCAAGGGGCCCCCTCGCTCCACTTTTTTAGGCACCCTCCCCCCATTTTTTATACTTTTTTTGAAGTTTTTTTTAATTTTTTTCTTTTTTTTTAACGTGGTATTTTTCTCAACCCTTTTTTTACATCTATTGGAATGACATGGAACACATTTAAAACATAAGAAAATCACATTTAATATTCTCAAAATTCAAAATGAGAATGATATAGAAATATTAGTCGTGACTTTTACTGTTAGAAAAATAATATTTGTAGTAGCATTTTGTTTTCTTTTTTTGGGGGGGGGGACTTCGAAATTATTCAACTTTTTTTATGTATCTTAAAATGGCAGGAAATATGCTTACAATAAAAATTATCAATTAACAACGTAGAAGCAAAAACATCCAAAACCTCGAGAGATCCCTCCCCGCAATTTTTCTCACGAGAACCATCGCCAAAACCCTTTGGCCCCCTCCCCCCATTTTTTTATACTTTTTTTTGGAGTTTTTTTAATTTTTTTTATTTTTTTTTAACATGGTATTTTTTTCAACCCTTTTTTTACATCTCTTGGAATGACATGGAACACATTTAAAACATAAAAAAATCACATTTAATATTCTCAAAATTCAAAATGAGAATGATATAGAAATATTAGTCGTGACTTTTACTATTAGAAAAATAATATTTGTAGTAGCACTTTGTTTTCTTTTTTTTTGGGGGGGGGACTTCGAAATTATTCAACTTTTTTTATGTATCTTAAAATGGCAGGAAATATGCTTACGGCTATAACAATCGTACTCGATATGGATATGCGAGATTGAGATCTCCGGGTTAGAGCTTAATATATTCAGTCTTTGAGTATAAAATAAAAGTCCAAATTACAATTTTGTATAGTTTGAAAAGCTAACTTCAAGGATGTACGGTGGTTTCGATTGTGAATTCCTTGCCTTCAAGAAGTCATCTTGTGGGGTGATTTTTGAATGTTCGTTTCTATTGCTTACTACCGATCGTAGAGAAGTCTCTTGTTATCACTGGCATATCAACTACAATATGTATGCTTACAATAGAGACATGTGGCGCAATACATTATTCGTTATGAACAAACTAGGTATATATGATAGAGTGATACCCCCATTCTATGATGGAGGGAAGGATCTATCCATGGTACAAGAGAAAGTTAGAGAAATATGTAGTTTTTTCGGTGTAACAGCACTATACGCGAAAGGGAATGTACCCACTGATTAACTTTTAATCGACAAATGCCAATCTGATATACCTATATTCAACTTGGAAGATTTGAATTGTGAGGTATTTTCGAGTAAAATACACAACCCAGAGGACGAGGTTCGATTTTTTAGCAGATGGGTGCCGATAAATATTCCTTCTCGGAATATCTGTATAAGATATCCCAGGAAGAAGAAGAACAACAAAATCTGTGATATAGATTGGGATCGCACTAAGTGGATGATGAACGATGAAGAATTTTTATAACACCGATCACCCCGATAACTACCCAATGGTCTTTTTAAAGACCACCAAATTTATAAACACATCGTAACCATGCTCATATGAATCTTTTCTGTGCCTTGACAGAAAACAAAACATCGCATCGTACTAGACTGAAATAGTTTTCTTTTGTACCATGTGAAAAAATTCACAAAGGGTTTGATGCAATAAGCGACCAATCAGATCAACCCTCGGTATTACTTACCAAAACTCTAAAAACTGAATGCTGAAAACTAAAAATCGAAAGTTTGTGCACAATTTTTATATTCTGAAGGCAGGTTGCCACGCGACATTTTTCATATTTGAGCATAAAAGCAGTAAGTTAAAAGTGAGATACTATTATAGGTAATGGTTCGGAAGCTTCATTTGGATTTGATTTTGATGTTGGATAAAAATTCAGTCATTTTTATAGAAACTGCAATGGTTTCACGGAAAACATCTTTCAGTATATTTTAATTTTAAATAAAAGTGTTAAATGCAAATTCATTTTGGTTTTTATGTTGGATAAAAATTCGTTCATTTTTATAGAAACTGTAATAGTTTCACGGGAAGCATGTTTCAGCGTTTTTTAAGTTTAAAAAAAAGCATTCATTGAAAATTAAATTTGATTTTGATGTTGGATAAAAATCCATTCCTTCTTATAGAAACTGCAATAGCTTCATGGAAAACGTCTTTCAGCTTATTTTAAGTTTAAATGGAAAGTATTAACTGCAAATTCATTTTGATTTCGCTGTTGGATAAAAATTCGTTTATTTTTATAGAAACTGCAATGGTTTCGCGAGAATCATCTTTTAGGGTGTATTGAGTTTAAATGAAAATTATTATACTTAAATTCGTTTTGATTTTGATGTTGGATAAAAATTCGTTCATTTTTATAGACACTGCAATAGTTTCACGGGAATCATCTTTTGGGGTGTATTGAGTTTAAATGAAAATTATTAAATTCAAATTCTTTTTGATTTTGATGTTGGATAAAAACTCTTTTATTCCTATAGAATTTGCAATAGTTTCATGGGACGCATCTTTCAGGGTTTTTTAAGTTTAAACGAAAAGTTGTAAATGCAATTTCATTTTGATTTTGATGCTGGATAAAAATTCATTCATTTTTATAGAAACTGCAATTGTTTCACAAGAACCTTCTTATAGCGTATTTTAAGTTTATATGCAAAGTATTAAAAACAAATTCATTTCAATTTTGAAATTTCTTTATTTTTATAGAAACTGCAGTAGTTTCACTGGAAGTCTCTTTCAGCGTGTTTTAAGTTTAAAAGAAAAGCATTAAATGGAAAATTATATTGATTTTAATGCTGGGTCAATTAGTCATTTTTACAGAAACTGCAATAGTTTCACGGGAACTATCTGGTAGTGTCTTATATTGCTACGCGGAAGGGACAAGGAACGGGACAAGGAATTCTACGCCTGAGGCATGAATATACAGTGCAGTTTAACCAAATATTTTTAAAAAATATTTTTTTATTTTAGGATGTTGTTGATCAAAGCCCCCCGCAAAAGCGGGTAAAGTTGGATGTCACCCCTGGCAGCAATGTGAGTCAAAGCAAGATACACAATGAAAATACCCCCTTTCACCTTTTCGAAGATTCGAGTGCTACAAGAAAACGGATAAGGATGCTTGTAAAAACACAAGAAAAAGGTAGACATTCACTTCTATTTAAAGGAAGAGATGTGAGGCGCTATACTCTATGGTCCTCGGTAGCTAAACTACCAAGTGGTAAAAAAGTGTCCTTTATAGCTGACTTGGAAGGGTAAATATCAACTTGACAACATAATCTTGGAATGTCAAGGTTACTAGTGCTTCCATTCATAGTTCTATTCACGAGACCCAACTGATCATGCATCTAGCTTTATTGATGTTTTATACATTATATTTAGGTTTCTTAACCTTTCGTAGGTGTGTATTGCATGAAACTCATGATTTGGGATGTCTTGCTATTTTGAACTTTTCTGAGCTAGATTTTCTAAGCTTTCGTAGGTGTATGCCTGGTTTTATTAGTAATATTTGATTTTCTAATAAAGTTGGGTTTTAATTTTCAGAAATAAGAACATACATGTTTACAATACATCTGATTTTAATAATTGGGTACATTTTTGCAGATTTTTTAATAAAGTTGGGGTTTAGTTTTCAGAAATATGGACAGCCCACTTTAAAATACATCTGATTTTATTAATAACATTTTTTTATATATAAAGTTGGGTTATAGTTTTCAGAAATAAGAACATCCATAACGTTCTGTTCTAAATTTTTCAGTAGAAGATAGAAACAGTTATACTTTGATTGTGAATATTCGCCATGAAGATAAAGAGTTCTTTTTTAATTCTGCGTTTTCTCAAAGAGGTGTAAAGATGTTCAAGTTCTCTTCTGAAGATAAAAAGTTCCTCTTTAATTCTGAGTTTTCTTTATAAAGTGAAGAAAAAGTTCAACCTCCCTATATATATATATATATATATATATATATATATATATATATATATATATATATATATATATATATATATATATATATATATATATATATATATATATATATATATATATATATATATATATATATATATATATATATATATATATATATATATATATATATATATATATATATATATATATATATATATATATATATATATATATATATATATATATATATATATATATATATATATATATATATATATATATATATATATATATATATATATATATATATATATATATATATATATATATATATATATATATATATATATATATATATATATATATATATATATATATATATATATATATATATATATATATATATATATATATATATATATATATATATATATATATATATATATATATATATATATATATATATATATATATATATATATATATATATATATATATATATATATATATATATATATATATATATATATATATATATATATATATATAAAAAAACAAGGACCTTAGATTAGTGGTATATTACAGAGCCTTAAATAAACAAGTAGTTAGCGATAAATTCCCACTTCCCAGAATAGATGAAATCTTGGACTCGATTTCAAACAAAAATAAAATATTCACCTCCCTTGACTTAACTCAGGGATACCACCAAGTAAAAATAGCAGAAGGCGACGTATACAAAACAGCATTCTCTACAATGAAATTAAAATTGCACGATTTTGGAATTGACTCTTGGTTGTCAAAAGGTGTACCCCCCTGCCTAGTTATCAAGCGGCGAGACGGTCCAAATGAACGACTAACAGTTAGTGAAGGTTTCGCTCTAATTACTGACCTTGAAAGAAAACAAGGTTGTCGAATCGCAAATATGGATACATGATTTTTTTAAGACTAATTGTGTTGATATGATAGTGGATTAGTTTTGTTAAATAATGTGAGTATAAGTGTTCGATACTTATTTGGGTTGAAATAAAAAATGTGGTGGGTTCTGTGTGGTTTGATGGATTTGGGTGATATTATCATGATTAAGAATTTATTTAGTGTGAGTTTTAGTGTTTGTAATTTTTTGTGGGAGAGGCATGGGGGAGGGGGTACTCTTTGGCGTGAGATCAGTACATGATAATGGTTAGTCAAGTTCACGAGATCTAGGCTGGAGGAATTGGAAAGAAATTCAGCCCTTTTTAGTAATGTTTTCCAAACGCCCCTAGCCCATGATAATAATAAAATTTTAAATTCTTTTTTAGTCCCCCCAAATAAATATTTGTTTTCTCATGAAATAGTTCATAAAAACCCAGATATGAGGAGAATATCTTTTTGGAACTGTCGTGGATGGAGGAGCGGGCAAGATGCAATTAAAAAAAATTTATTTGAATCTGTTACGGATATTTTTGGAGTTTGTGAAACATTTTTAGATGAAATTTCGGCAAAAAAAAATTAATATTAGTGATTTCCAATTTTTTCACGTAAGTAGAACTCAACAAAAGCAAGGTGGTTTAGCAATACTGGTTAAAAATTATATTCCGGCACGACTGAAAGAAGAATTTTTATATTTGAATACGGAGATGATTTTCGAAAGCTGTATTGTTGAATGTTTTCTACCAAATAATCATAAACTTTTAATTGCTGTAATTTATCGTCCTCCCTCATCAAATAAGGCAGATTTTATTGATAAATTTGAAAATATGTTAAGTGTGATATCAAATCTTCGAATGCCATTTTTATCCCTGGGGACTTCAATATTGATTTAATGGGATGTCTCCCATCTAGACAGCAAGGAATCGACCGACATGTCCTTCAGTTTTTGGAATGTAACCTTTCTCATGGTATGAACCCAGAATGTTTTATTCCGACACGCATAACAAATTCTTCTTTTTGTCTGATTAATAATATTTTTGCACCTTATCCATGTGAGGATATGGAGGATACATCTGACCATTGTATCTTAATGTCTGACTTTAAAGCGCAAAAGATAGTCAATAAAGAAAATCATATGAAGAGGAGAAACTTTTCACAAGCAAATATGAGTGAATTGAAATCTAATCTTAGCGATGTAGGATGGAGTGAATTTATTAATGAGAATGACCCCAACATATCTTTAGATATATTTTATAGAATTTTGAATGAAAAACTGGACCTTCATTGCCCATTTAAAACTACACACCGGAAAAGAACCTCACCCAAACAACCTTGGACAAGTCCATCACTTCTGAAATTTATCAAGGAAAAAAACAGACTGTGTAAGATAAAAATGAAATACTCCTCAGCTCATAATGTACAGCGATTCAAAAATTATAAAAATTTGCTAGTTAAAACCCTCAGAACAAGTGAAAAAAAGTATTATGAAAATACATTTAAAAAATCTGATTCACCTCGGACTACATGGATATTAATTAAGGAAAAAATTGGAAACAATATTAAAAATCCACACCCTGAATTGATCAAAAATGAAAATGGTGTTGAGTTGAAGGGGAAGGATGTTGTTGCAGATTATTTTTGCCGTTATTTTCCTCATATTAGTTCTACCGTTGAACTGGAATCCCCTGAATCTCCATCTCATTCATATAAAGAATATCTCCCGCCATCCGAAAATTCCAGTATGTTCCTGACCCCGGTCACTTTCGGTAAGTTCCAGAAAGTAATTATGAATCTAAAGAGTGGTAATTCTCTAGGTCTTGATGGACTCTCCACAAATAATCTGAAAGAATTTGTACGTGAGATCCACTTCCCGTTGCTTCATATTTCAAACGCGTCTATGTCATCAGGGATCTTTCCGGAAGCATGGAAATCTTCACGAGTTATTCCAATTCATAAGAAAGGTGATAAGACAGATATAGGTAACTATCGCCCAATAACTATTCCTTCCCCTATATCTATGGTTATTGAAAAAATCATTCAAAAAAGAATTGTCTCGTTTTTTGATAAAAGGAATTTATTTACTAAAAATCAGTTTGGATTCAGGGCAGAATTCTACTGAACAAGCTATTGCAGCGCTAATTTTGGAGATTAATGATTCATTAAATGATGAAAATCATGTATCTACTCTTTTCTATGATATAAAAAAGGCATTTGATACGCTAACCCATGAAATTTTATTGGAGAAAATTAATAATGCAGGTATTAGAGGTAAAGGCCTAGATCTAATAAAATCTTACATGCATGGTCGAAAACGTCAGGTAGAGGTAAATGGGCATCTGTTGAGCCATATTGTTATTGATGATATTGTAGTCCCCCAGGGATCAGTATTAGGGCCATTACTATTTTTGATTTATATAAATGACCTTTCGAGGTGTTTACCACAAGATAGTAGTTCAGCAATAATTTTTGCAGATGATACGGCGGTGACAGTAAAAGCTAAAACCCCATCTTTGTTGGCTGAGAAAATGGTGACAGCAATGAATTCTTTGAATAAATGGTTTGCGTGTAACTACCTGGCTCCGAACTTTTCTAAAAATGAATTCATGATTTTTGGGCGGTCACAGTTGGCAGTAGATAAAATTACCATAGAAGAGTTAATTGTAAATCAAAATAGGATAAAAAGAGTAAATTCATTTCCTTACCTTGGGATTATTCTTGATGAGCTTTTATCTTTCCGTAAGCATTCTGATTATTTCAGATTGAAACTTGCCCATAACTTAGGTTGTCTTCATAGATTGAAACATGTGTTTCCTTTTTCCATCCTTAAAATTTTATATCATTCTCTAATTTAATCATATTTTAAATTTTGCCCTGTAATATACCTCAACACATTTATGGTCCATCTCCAACCTCTTCAGATAATTCAAAATAAGGCGGTTAGAATCCTGGGTACTTTTGTTCATCACCAAGTGAGGCTTAAAAATCTTTCAGAAACCCAAACTTTATATCTTTTTCTCAATATACTTAATCTCAAACAACTGAAAGACCTGCATACAGCAATGTGGTATTATGATATCCAATCTTCGGCAAATTATTTCCATGATCTGGGTAAAATTGAGACTCCCATTTCTCCTGCCCACCACGTCCGCTCCAAGAAGTATCGCCTTCTCCCAATTAAATCTGAAAGAGCTAGATTCTCAATCAGATACCAGATTCCTCATATTGCAAATAAATTTAATTTAATAGATGTGTCCCCAAGATTCAAGAGCCAATTTTCTTTGGAAAAACATTTCAAAAATTGTTCTTTGCCTGGATGTTGGGATTGGTGAATTTGGATTTTAGTATGAAATTTGTTGTGGTGTTCTCGCGCTGGGGTGGCCTCCTCTGTTATCTCCCACCATGTGTGTCTTTTTTTTTCATTATTGATATGCTTTATTTGTTATTTCGGCAATTTTTTTTTTATTTTATGTTTTTGGCCGACACATCGAGCCCTGCTCCCCGTCGGCCAGCTTAGAAAATTATTTATTCATGTAATTCGTTTGTTAAATAAACTTATTCTTATTCTACAACAGAATGCGGTTCTTACGAATATTTAAGAGTGCCCTTTGGACTCAAAACAAGTTCAAGCGCATTATGCAGACCCTTGCTTCACTTACTAAGGGGTCTGAATAACATAATCCATTTCGTAAATGACGTAAGTTGCATGGATAAGAATGCTGAAGACCATTTAATTACCCTATCCAAGGTATTCGAAAAATTTAGATAGGGAAATTTTAAGTGCAGCCCAGAAAAGTAAAATTGTTACAAAGTAAAATAAAATTATTGGGAATAGTAGTAACGCAGGGCCAAATAGCCCCAGATCCAGAAAAAATTAAAATTGTAGAGAATCTCAGGCGCCCAAACCTATAAAACAATTCCCAGGTATCCTGGGACTTTGTGGTTACTTTCGAAGATTCATACGAAATTATTCCCAGATAGCTAAGCCCCTAACTAGCCTTACTCGGGGAAATCCACAAAAGATTACTTGGTCAAAAGAAGCTCAAGAATCTTTGGATTGTCTGAAAAAGGCACTCGTTTCAGAGCCCATCTTGTCATTATCAGATTTCCAAACAGGACAATTCGTAGTTACTACAGATGCATCAACAAAGGGAGTAGGGGCCATTCTCTCTCAAACATTTGACAGGGAAGAAAATGTTAAAATTGTAAAGGAAGAAAAGGTAATAGCATGTGCTAGTCGTACCCTCACCCCAGGGGAAAAAAATACTCAGCTACCATGCTAGAGTTATTCTCAATAGTTCATCACCTAGATAAATTTAGACATTATTTGGTGGGTAGGAAATTTAAACTACGCTGCGATCATAAGAGCTTACAATATCTACAGACTTTTAAAAAACCAACAGGAATCCTCACTCGATGGATACTCAAAATACAAGATTTAGAATATGAATTTGAATACCTTAAGGGAAAGGAAAACACTCCCTGTGACTACCTAAGTAGATTTTCAGAGGATAACCCCTTAGAAAATGAAATTAAAGAAGTTAAAGCAAAAAGCTCAAAAAACGCCCCAAAAAGTAAAAAATTAAAAGAAAGTATCGCTAATAAGTCACAAAATGAGCACGGTCCACTATCTTTAATTAATATAAAAGAAAGCCAAAATACAGATGAAACATGTACTGCCCTGATAAAATATTTCCTATACAATAAAGAACTACCCAATCACTCAAAAAAGAGATAGATAATTATTATTATGATTTGGATAAAAAAATATTATGTAGAATGATAACCAATGAGCCAAACAGAAACCAAACTTCCATAATTCCAGTTTTACCCCGAAATCTAGAAATTCCCGCATTTAAATATTTCCATTCAGAGATAGGCGGACACCAAGGAATTAATAAGACTTTTCACAAATTAAAACAATACTTTTTATGTCCCATCAGCTCTAACTAAACTTAAGGAGTTCATAAATAGCTGTGATACATGCAATCTGAGAAAAAATCCCATTCTATACCCTCATCCACCCATGGGAAGGACCCCTATACCAAGATTTCCGTTTGACATAATTTCATTTGATCTGTATGGTACTGGTGGCAGCTTGCCCACATCCAACAAAGGTCACCCTTGCATCTTGTCAGTCATTGACCATTTTTCCGGTTTCACTTTCGCTAAAGCGTTAAAAAATCAAAGTGCCTATACCACGAGTAAAGCTCTCGCTAAATTATTCCTAAATTTCGGAATACAAAATACAGTGCTAAGTGATAACGGGAGTAATTTTGTCTCAAAAGTGACTAAAGATTTAATGAGCCTTCTCCACATTAACAAATTAGTAACAACCCCATACCACCCTCAAGTCAATGGGAAAATCGAATATAGACAAAAATTATTTTCAAATATCTTAGGAATTTATAAAAAAGACAATAGAAGAGATTGGCATGAGACCTTACCTTACTTAACTAACGTGATCAACACGGCATTCTCACCAGTGGTGAAAGACAATCCTTTCTATACACTTTTCGGCCGTGATTTTCAAATTCCCTATGATGAAATTATCGAATCAAGGCAATGCTATAATGATTCCGAGGATTACAAGCAAGAATTTATTAACAGAATAAGAAAAACTTATAAAATCGTTAAGCAAGAAATAGATAAATCCAAAATAAAGCAGGAAGGTAAAAACATGCCAAACATTAAGGGAGATTTGAATTTCAAAGTAGGAGATTTTGTTTGCGTGAAAAATGAAACGAAAGCAGAGGGTAAGAAACTCTCGGATCGGTACTCCGGCCTTTAAAGAAATATAAAGAAATATGATAATAAAATAACATTTAAGATCTCTAGCCCAACTACGGGAAAAACCTATCAAACTCACATCATTTGTAGAAAAAGGGCAGAAATATTGAAGGTTTTAAATTTGAAGCTAGGCTAGTTTAAGATGAAATTCTTGCTTCTACTATTACTTGCAATTTTACTACATATCCTAGGATTAGGTCGCTTTATATCTTGGATGTTACGTACTTTCTGGAACTGAAAACCTGTTACGTACCTTCTGGAACTATCTACCTGTTTGTGGTGCTGCATTTATTGGATGTTTGCATGGATGATTGTACTGGTGATGATTATACTTGTAATTCTACTATTGGTTATCACCCTTCACCCAGAATTTTTTTTCAATTTGCTTGGCCTTCGTAACTTGGTGTCTGGAAATGTCGTTACCCTAGCGAATAGAAAGAGGGTTTTCGTACACTGGGAACCAGAAAAGGCTTCAGCTAGTCCAATGGATTTTCAATTCCACGAAACTTCTGAAGGAAAGCCAACTCCTGTGGTACCCGTTCCCAATTTTGTAACATGGAAAGAAGAATTCGAATACTTACTTAGGATGTCAGTGCAGTATTCTGCCCCTGCATCCTCTTGTAACAATGCTACGGACGAATATGAAAAAGCCAGGCATCAAAAAAGATACCGGCAGATGCGTAAAAAAGGACATTGCTTCACGCAGAATGGCTGTGGGTCGTCCTGGTTTCCGGTGCCCAAATGGCTTCTATACCCAGGGTTTGTAATTGTTGCAATCAACACGACCGATGCTACCAGGACTGAACCCAAACAAAAATATTCTGTGAACAGAAATTTTTGGATGTTTAATGGAGCAATGTCATAGAGAGTCAGTCTACTTTAGAGAGTCACTCGTGCCGTTCAAACTTGGTGACATCGAAATTAATGGTTTCTTGGAATTCAGAAACGAGGCGTGCAGAAGTATGGCCCTTCGTTCTACCTTTGCCGTTTTTGCTTTTGGCAATGCTTCATATCATAATTCAACTGAAGAAGCGTTTCTTGAAGTTGGTCTAGATTGTTAGTTGAAAATACATAGTAAATTTAAAAAAAAAAAGGGCAAAACTTCATGAAGCATAGGCCCCACAACCCATGACTTCTGATTCATCAGGCGACGAAAATAAACCACCACGATCGAGGTTAGGCGAATTAAAACCCTTTATTTTCAAACAAGGATACTTCGAAAACGATAGCGAAGAACAGGAGTTCAATGAATTTTTAACTATGACAAACATGGTAACCCCAAAAAATAAACTCCCAACTGTCCCCAAACATAGAAAAATTGATTCGTATTCTATGGAGAGTTCAGAAGAACTGGATTATACAATGTCCACAAAAACTCAATTTTTCCCGAAAGACTCTCAACTCCACATCACCCAAACCCATGTCCAAATGATAATATGCATTATGATAATGACATATAAGTTGCTCTAATCTGATAACAAAGACATGTTTGAGCCTTCCTCTTCATCAAGCGGTTTTTCCTTATAGTTGATAGATTATCATGGCATGATGACTACTTTAATAATATAGATTGAAAATCACGATGCAGATGTTATTACAGACTTCAGATGAGCAAAGATCAGTTACATTTTATTCTTTAATTGGTGTCTCCTAGACTTAAAAATGACGATATATTTATGTGATACAGTTATCATTGATACAGAAATACAGATACATTTATGATTTATCATTTTACCTATGAACAGCTATTGATATTTAAGGCGGATTAAATTTTTTAATAAATTACAGTTGATTTCAGTGACCGACATGTTCGAAACAAGAGAAATTATCAATTGATATGTACAGACTATTGTAAAAGATGATATAGTCACTAAATTATATAATTTTGTCTTTTTTTATACTAACTTTTTAATTGGAATTTATAATATGATTATAATTCAATTTTTATAATAATAGAGAAGAATATTGGAGTTTCTTTTCTCAAGGGCCGTTGCACCTGCCAGGAATGGTACTCTATTAAAATGCAAGACATGGTAGCAGGACACTACGTGACTTTCGCGTAGTGGTCTCTGTCTCTTATTGGTATCTGGTTATTCTTATAGGTACAGTTAATAATAAATAATGGACATTTTTTTTCGTCGGTTTTATTTTTTTTTGCAATTTAACCGTGATAATGAAGTGAAATAAAAAGAAATAATGAAGTGTGGAAAGGAGTTTTTTATAGACTTGCAGAGTGTAATCGAAGCTAAAAAATTCTTCTATGATGCAGTCGGACCTGGGACTGAGCGTTCGAGAAGACAGGAGCCGAAGGTTTTGGAAAGCCATTTGAAGGATCTGTTAAACATATTCGTGAAGTGTGACGATGAAGACATAGACCTACCGGTGTTTGTAAGTCGTTCTCCAAATGATTTACCTTTCATTCCCGCTTTAGTTTATTCTAGTTTGAACGTAAAATTGAATATAATGGAACACTTCTTAAAGACAGTTTCAAGTAAGTTCGATTCGTATGATAATCACTTTCCACCACTGCCTGCCCGTGCGACGCAGTCAACTGACTTTCACCCCACTGTTGTTGTCTCTAAGGTGCCGCAAACAATAAATGATCCGATAAAACGCAAAAAGTGCTCGATAGAGTAAGCTGTCATGATGCAGTTATCAAGCTGAGTTTGCGACGTGACACATGACTAATTAAATGTTTAAAAATCTACTGCTGAAGAATTCCTAGACTCAATTTCAAGTGATTTTAGCAGAATCTCCCTCCAAGTTTCAGCTTATTTTACTTACAAACTAAATACAACTAAACTATGGGTATTCTCGGCTGAGAGTCTAGCTCGTATTACCAGGCAACCAAAGATGAACACTAAGCAGTTTTTCGAGATAGTCAGAGGAATATCGAAGGACTTAGACTTCTCATTCTTTCAAGGATATCCAGGTGTGGTAAAAGCTATGCGGCTTGGTGACACTGGGACGGTTAAGCTTGAGTTTTGTGACTCCATGTCAAAAGCCAAGGCTATGCAAAATGGTGTTAAACTTGGATATGAATACTTATCTGTGAAAGAATATCTGTCGGCACCTCGGTGCTATCTCAAATGCCGTTCGCCAGACCATAGAGTAATTGATTGCACAAGTGTGGTTGCGAACTGTGCACGCTGTGCGGGTCCTCATATTTCCAACAAGGATTCACCCTAACAGCTTTATGCAAGATGTAGCATTTTTTGTGAAGAAAAAATGCCTGTTTTAATATTATATGCAAAGTGATGAGAGATATCATTGCCCAGAAGAAATGATTGTGCCTGTTTCGATTGTTTCGCTTAATATAAATGATACTTGTTTAAAAGATTATATGATTGATGAAGTGTGTGACCTGCTTGACATAGTATTCCTTCGAGAACACCTCCTAACTTCTACTAGGATTAACGTGTTAACAAGAAGTCACAATAATTCCGTTTTTACGACTAAGGCTGATGTCAATTTTGGTAGACCTGCTGGAGGCCTCGCGTGCATTGTTAAGAATAACCTGAGTTTGCTCTCTCCAGTGTGTTTTCATAGTGATAAATTCATCCTTGCGGTTCGGTTTGGAAATACTGTGTTGCCTGGAATTTCTTCTTTTCATCTAAAAGTAGTTTGCCCAACTTTGATACATCACCTTCAGCTACTGTTTCAGATGTGTTTATCTACTTCTATGGTTTCCGACAGTTTCCTCTGTGGCACAATTACCTCGGTTTTGAAGAGTGGAAAAACTTCGTCAGAGTGTAGTTCTTATCGACCAATTACTTTTCGTCTAATATTACCAAAATTTTTGAATATATTTTTCTCCCTTTCATTTCAGAAAATGTTAATTTTATGTAAAAACCAATTTGGCTTTCAAAAAAGGCTGGGATATCAGCACGCCCCTCGTATTCTAGCTTCCCTCCAGTTGCAGTCTGTTAATAATAAATCTCCTTTTCATATCTGTGCTCTTTCTCTTTCGAAAGCTTTCGATATTATAGTCCACTCACATGCAATCTATTCATTTTTTTCCAATAATATTAACCTTTTTATTGTTGTTTTGTTACGGTACTGGTATTCTAATTCTTTTATTGGGGTAAAATGTAATGAAGTAGTTTCTGATTCAAAGGGTTTTTTTCGGCGTGGGGTCCGTCAAGGTGGTGTGCTTTCTCCAACTATTTTTAAGTTATGTATTGCTCCTATTCTTTCATCTTTGCCTCCGACTTTCATTTCTGATGGAATTGATGTTTCGTATCTCGCATATGTGGACGATGTTCTCCCTGTCAGTCGTTCCAGGGCTGGGCTTTCATATTCTGTCAGCTGGATCTCAGACCAGTTCAGACGGATTGGGCTTATGTTGAACGTTGATAAGTACGAATATATATCATTTATTTCGAGTGCGAGTCTCCCTCTTAACTTTGGTTTTTTCTCTATTCCCTATGTCTCTTCTTTTCGGTGGCTTGGTCTTCACATTACTAATAATACCTAGCTTCTGGCAATTCCATGTTTTCCCGGTCACTTCTGTTTCGGATCTCTAAATCTACAATTTCTCTCGTGGTTAGAGAAACTTGTGCAGTAATTTGGGAAGCCCTGCAGCATTTTTATATCAAACCTCCAACAAAAGAAGATTTAAAATTAGTAACGAAAGAATTCGAGGAGCTGTGGCAGTTTGTCAATAGTATTGGGGCTATAGATGGAAAGCACTGTATAATACAGGCTCCACCAAACAACGGTTCAGACTTTTACGGTTTTCATGGATTTTTCAGCATTATTCTCCTTGGAATTGGTAATGCAAGATACAAGTTTCTGTATATTGACGTTGGAGCTCAGGGTAGAGAAAACCATAGTGGGATTTTTAGTCGATCTACATCAGTAAGTGCTCTATATGAAGGAACACAACCCATCCCTTAGCCAGCAGAGCCTCCAAGATTGAATGTAAAACTACCTTACGTATTTCTAGGTGATGAAGCTTTCCCTCTGAAACAAAACATTATGAGACCTTGTGGGCGAGCCAGGAATTTATCAATCAAACAGAAAAGCTTTAACTACAGACTGTCAAAAGCATGGAGAGCTAATGAGAATGCATTTGGGATCCTCGGTGCTTGCTGTAGGATACTTAAAGGGACCTTGCCATGTAAAATTGAAACTGCTCATAAGATCATCAAGACATTTAGCATTCTGCATAACTTTTTGATAATAACAAATGCAGAGAATGAAAACCGCTATGTGAACCCCAGTTTAGTTGACAGAGATCAAAGTGGGAGGATAATTCCTGGCTCCGGAGGGATGTCAGCGTACTAAATTCTGCAGAAAATCTTGCTGGGAATTTCTCCAGTGCCATACCCAATGCCATTCGTGTCAAATATAAAGACTATATCAATGGAGTTGGATCAGTTCCTTGGCAAGCAGAAGCTATAACAAATGGAAATTTTGGAGGAATGTGAATATCTTTAGTATTTAATATGATTTTTATAATCTATAAATTTATATACGATTTTTATTATTTTTAATTTTATATCCAATTGTTATATCAGACTATTTGCTATAAAAGATGATTTTACATCATTTTTTCTAACTTTTTTTCTAGTCGAGACCCCCACTAAACAAAAATGATCAGAAATAAGATCAAACATATCTATGCTGAGCTGTATTTTTATATATTTTAGTCGGAGCTTTTAGTCAGATTTATCTAATTTTGATTTCTGATTTTGAAAAATACTGAGGTGCATTTTTATATGCTTTTTATCTTTATCTTTAGAATTATATATTTGATATTTAATCTGATTTTTATATGCTGTAAATTTAAATACGATTTTTATTATTTTGAATTTTATATGCACTTTTTGTATCTGATTCTTTGCTATAAAAGATGATTGTATATCATTTTTCCTAGTTTTTTTTCTTGTAAAGACCCCCATTAATTTTATTTTATATCTAAATACTTTTAATATTGGCTGCAACTAGAGTACAGTACAGGCTCTACGAGAAATCCCTTGCCTTATTAGACCAATAAGAACAAGTGCTTAGGGTTAATCAGGGTTGCTGCATTCGCTGAGACCTACTAAAGAGCAAACCTCAATCCATAGTAACCGAAAATTTTATTTTGGCCTGATTTTAGCCTAATCTCACACACCAGATCTCCCTGAATACATAGCTACCCCATTGCTCTGTGCCAGACTCAATATTTTCCGTATTTCAGCAGTATACCAAACTAAAACTGAGTTGCAAAATAAAACTGATAGCAAAAGTATTTTTCTTATCAAAATTAAATGTTACAAAAATACTTGATTTAACGAGATCCCCTTGGGCGCTTCTACGTAAAAAAGAAGAAAACGGCCAAACTTTCACTGTCCTTCAACAGTGTGAAGTTCTTCAAACACCATTGTCTGGAATTTCATTTTGTGATAGGCCTAACGCAAAGTCGGAACTTATCTATATCACGAACAAGAGCCTCAAAATAACTCATGTTAGGTGTTCTTCTCTCTTCCTTTTTTAGGTCACTCAGGTTTTCACGCACTGCACTTAAGAGTTTCTCTTCATTTATTGCACTTCCAATTGCATCGGAAGCATCTTTGCCAAAAGAAGCAACAGAAGTGCCTACCTTTTTTCGCTTATTAGCTCCCTTCCTAAAACTGGTAGGATTCAGGACTGTGCGAGACTGACACTCTATCATAGACATATTCCCTGACTTGCTGTTTGGGGGCCACTCTTTTGATTGCAAAGGCAACCAAACTTGATTTTCCTTTTGGGGTACCGATGAAAGGACAGGGAAGCTGTATGGCGAAGTTGAGATCATGGGTTGCTTTGCAGTATTAGTGTACTTCACAGAATTATTTTGACGAAAAACCACTCTTTTTGGTAGTGGGCTAAGTACCTTTGTCTATCTAGTGATTTCTTGTACCTTAAAGTCTGAGCTCATATTAGCAGAAATAGCTTTTGAATTTTTCATCAGCTCTTGTGTAGTAAGGTCTTGTCTTGGTAGTTTTGATGATGAAGGGCTAGCAAAAGTGAAGTTCAAGCCATCATCACTGTTTCCTTTGTCACTATTGAGTGAAATCTCAACTGTGCAATCGGGAACGAAATTGCCACTAGTTCTTAAAGAGAAAGAATAAACATATATTTGAAGGACCGTAAAGGTCTATACAAAGCTGAAGACACTCCTGGTGACCAAAGGGTGGGCACCCCGCCAAGCCAAAAAAGAAGACTGTGTGAGGCAATGGACACAATAAATTATCCAATTGAAACCAGAAAAATTAGATTTGCAGTAAAACCTGAGACACATGACTATACCCGTAAGGCAAAATACTAAGACACAATGGCATCCAGGGTTAAGCCCAAAGAGTGGACATCATGGAGGAAAACGATGATGCAACAAATGCCACAACCCCTGAAAATTTTGCCTTCACGCAATGGCATAACCATACGAAGACATTCGACTCGTCTCAATGCTCACAGGAATCGTTCAACTCACAAGAAACAAAAGTTAAGCATGAAAAAGGAATTGATAAACCGTCAACCTTCAGAAGTGAAGAAGTATTCGAAAGACAAGCCGGATCCACACCCCTATCCCAAAAATCGATAGATAAGAATCCGGAAGTGTCCGACACTAAATCCGCAGACAAATATATATATATATATATATATATATATATATATATATATATATATATATATATATATATATATATATATATATATATATATATATATATATATATATATATATATTATCTTTAAGAGGTAATTACTTGGCAAAAAAAAAAAAAAAAAAAAAAAAAAAAAAAAAAAAACTGTCGTCCCAATCCAGCAATTGAGACAAATGTGCACTTGAACGAGGCTTTTACCTTACCCATCTATCCAACTACCTAGAACCAAACAGTATACCCGAACCGTCAACCAAATAGAAATGTCCAAATCCATGCAAAGTCGTCATCAATAAATGTAAGTCGTTGTAAATTTACCAGCAAAAGCACCTTAAATCTAGCAAAATATTTCCAAGTAGAACCTTCCATTTAGGGCTCATCAGAAGAAATACCACCTGCCTTAACGGGTTTCGAGGCTTTACATTCTTTACCTGGCACGGTGGAGCCTCTACCATAAGATCTATATGGTAACCCTATGTCAGGTAAAACTTGTGAAATACATGCATACTAGTCAAGCTATTAAAAATTACATACAAAAAGTGTTTCAATGTTTCTATAATGAAATCCCAGAGGTCACTGAAAGAGACCATTCTGGAACAAATGAAGACATGTCCAGATGTATATTTTATTGGTATCTGGAACCAATTACCATTTTAAAGATCCTCAAGCTTGTTTGAAAACCCCTACAAACTCAAACATCCAAAAAAGAAAAGCGCAAGAGAAATTATAATAATGTATTATTCAGTATTTCTTTATAATTTTTTGTATATTGACTGAAAAGTTCATGAGGCATGTAACTAACTTTTTTGAATTGCCAGCTAATTATTTTGGCTGAAAAACCTCTTAAGATCAGTTTTTCGCTCAGCTTTTTACATCTATTTTTAAAATCTGGGTGATTACTGCATATTTTTGCATACCTAAATAATTGGGAATAATAAGCCGAATAAGTAATATGTGAATGTATATTACTTTCAAGAAATGGAAAATTAATTACTTCAAAATTAAAATCATCCGTTTTATTATATAATCTAAAAACTAATTTATTATTATTTGAAATATTAATATTTAAATCTAAGAAATGGTCGGAGTGTCCCATCCCATAGCAAGGCTCAAGAATTAACTCTTGTGGATAAATATTTTTTGAAATCTCAATAAACTCTGCACAATTTATTACTAAGAGGTCGTCCAGATATCTTTTATTATTTGAAAGGTTATATTTTACATTGCTTGGGCTATTTTTATTTATCATATATTCATATTCGAATTGACTTAAAAACAGGTCTGCTATGAATGGACTCGCATTCCCACCCATAGGAATACCTACAGTTTGTTTATATAAATTCCCATTGAATCTTATAAATGTATTAAATAGAACAAATTCCAATAAATCGCATACCATATCCAAGCTATAACATCTTGAATTAGTAGTACTTCAAAAAGAAATTCGTCCATCGGGCTTTTTTATTAAAAGTATAAATTTTCAAAAATCCAATATTAGACAAAAGAAAAGATTTCTTTATCACCATTTTCAATTTTTCGAATACTAAATTTAGTGACAAATTTGTATACAAAGTAGTAAAATCAAATGAATCGAATCTTTTAGCTGAAACATTCGCCAAAGAATCTATCACTTGTAACGAGGCATTAACACTCCAATATGGGTTAAAGTTAGAAAATTTTTAATTCCGGAGCAATATGCTTTAAATTTATTTCTAATTTCTCCTAAAATTAAAGATAGATCTGTAGCCGCAATTCTGGTTGGACACCTTGCTGCCCCAGCAATAAAACGTGGTTTTGGTGGATTTTTATGAAATTTTATCGTCCAATATAAGAAAGGAAACTGTTTATCATTATCATTTATTTTAATATTGAATTTTTTCAAAATTCTTTCTTCTATATTTTCAATTAAACTATTATCCTCCATATGGGCCTTTTAGTATGTATTTGTTGTTTGTAACTCTTTTGATAAAATATCAAAATATAGTTTCTGACAAATTATTGCAAAATTATTGCTAGCTTTATCAACTGGTACAATTATAAATTCATTATGTATATTAGATATTTTTTGTTTCATATTGGCATTGTAAAATATTGAATTTTTCACAGAATCTGTTGGATTAGTTCTATACATGCTATTTCTTACACTAGTCAAAATCAAATTTATCCAATTCTGAAATCTATCTTTAGTAATTTTCTCCTTCTTGCACCAATTATCAATAAATAAGTTTAAATCATTCTTTAATCCCCTAAGAATATCTGCTGGCCTTATGCGGTAAGAAAGACGGAACTTAGCACCCATTTTCATTATATTTTGAAGATCACGATGCTTTATAATGGACAAATCTCCCGTTACAACATGCCTATAAATTCGATCCACATACGGTAGAAATTGCTCACAATTACAAACCGGTTTCCAATTGCTCCCCCTGTCCAGTCTTTTAAGTATTGAATTATAGTTAAAAATCATTTGAACAATGGTTTTTGAAAATTTATATGTTAAAATTGGACTACCATTATACACCAAATTACATGGAAGGGCATTCTTTACTCTCCGCTGGTTTAAGATTCTTGGCAAATTAATATCTTCTATTTGTTTAGAACAAAAATTAATAGACAAATATGATCTATTATCCTTATTTACAATTTCATCAGATTTATTATATTTTGAAATAAATTTTGATTTAGCTAAAATGCAAACTGTATCATAAATTAATTTATTTTTTGAGTTACATGTTGTTCTGCTTTTTGCAATCCAGAATACTTTTATTAAATCATTCATTGTTAACTTATTTAAAGATTTTATTAAACTAGTCATTCCATTAGTATCAAATATGTTACCTAAATCGATTAAAAATGCATTTAAATCTAAATAATTCTTTTTATTATTTTTCCTATGTCCTCTTGATCGGTTTTTACGTTTAGTGGGGCCATTAAAAGAAGGGTGCTCAGTTAACCCATTAATACAATTAGCAACTACATTCGACATGTCTCCGTATTTCACAACTCGATCATTTAGCCCAAAAGGATACGCGGTACCCAGGGCATGGATCCAATACTCTTCTTGTCTGCGTAATTAATTTTTTTTTTCTTCTTTAGTAAAGTTTTCTAGGTCCAGATTTTCTAAAATTGTAATAGTTAGATTAGATACTGAGCAACTACCATTACTACAATGTTGAAGAAGATAATTGTTAGTTTTTTCCCTGGTAATTATAGTTTTATGTCCCGAAAGTCTCTTATATATTTTGTTAATTGTTTCCCCCACATATTGTATTTGACAATTTTTACATTCTAGTAAATATATAAGATGTCAAAGATAAACTGTGAAATGCTCTCCAGCTTTACGCTCCAGAACAGAACAGAAACAGAGTTTAAACTTATGTGGTGAAAGAAAATAGGTCAGCATCACTTTGGTTAATATTGATAATACACTTTTAAAAACGAAATGTCTTTTTTTGCAGCTGATGAAGAAACGTTCATAGACTAGTTGAGGAACGCCTATTCACGCCTTCGGTCCAAGCAACTATTACCCATAAAACACAAAGAGGAAGTACAAAACTCCAAAAACGGTTGGGTGATAACACATCTTAATAACCTTTGATAGTCTTATATTTGTCCACTTAAAATTTTGAATAAATTTTGCCCTCAGTTACCTACATTTTCCTTATCAAATTAATACTTCTCGGTATTCAAGTAATTGGAATCAGAACTTGAGATTTTTTTTTGTTTATATTGAGAATTGCTTTATTTTCCTTTTATTATTTTCTATCTTCTCTAATTTTTACTTTCTGTTTAGCTTGGGCTTGTTTTCTCTCTTTAGGTAATATCATACTCTTCATTATTCTTTCTTTCCTAGTAAGATAATTTTGCTAGCTTAGTCAGGTCTTTAGCGAGCGTTTAAGATTTTCCCAATCCAATATCATAACTAGAATTCTAGTAGATTTTGCATAACTAGAA
Source organism: Artemia sp. Qi Xiang Cuo (assembly GCF_049724085.1). Taxonomy (NCBI): domain Eukaryota; kingdom Metazoa; phylum Arthropoda; class Branchiopoda; order Anostraca; family Artemiidae; genus Artemia; species Artemia sp. Qi Xiang Cuo. Next base: position 777,258 of record NC_142806.1, on the reverse strand, counting down.
TTGATCTTTTACTTCATTGGTTTCGAACTTTTAGTTGTACTTTATACTTTTTATAAGATATTGTATGAAATCAAGGCCTTTCACAGGTTTTCACCAATGTATATAGATAATATGCCAGTAAGATCACGGCTTGGTGATTTTTGGATAATACATCCTAGGCGCGTACAAACAGATCCTCCCATTTAATCTGTCATCAAGGGTCCATTGTATATTACCCTGGAACTCGTATTTTCACAGAAACTTTCTCAAAATGCCTTTGAGACCAACTCGAGACTTTGAAAACCTACTTGTATTTCCTAAGAACATCTAATAATAACGTTGCACTACTAATTACCAATTTTAATATATGTATTGGAATGAATTGATTTAAAATTACATTCTTTAAAATTTAGTATTATAAAGGCGAAGCCAAGTTTTGCGTTCAAGAAAAATTTGACCTGTCTACCCGTGAAAAAATCGAATTTCACTATGTTTATACTTGTTTAAATGTTCTCGGGAGCACTTGCATCTCATTCCGACTTTGTATAATGGATGAGATAGGGAATGACCATGCTGTTTTATATTCATATACAGGGGTTTAAACTGTATAAAGTCTTTATAATATTAGCATGTATCTTTATGGCTCTTTAAATATATTTGAATTTCGCGTCATTTACATAATTTTTTTTCTTTCAAAACTAAGGCTTTAAAGTAAAGACACCTGAAAGACTAATGCCCTACACATGACCCACCAAAATATTACGTTAGCTCACCCGTGGGGCTGTTGTCTAACAATGGGAATCAAGGTTCTAAACTTAAGTATGATTTTGTTACAACGCAGATGGTTAGCAAGAACACAAAAGGCTGATTTTTCACTTTATTTATCCTTTGTCGGTTTTCTATAAAATTTCTCTTTAATTTGTTTTAAACTGTTCCTCCCTATCTATCTTTTAATGACGTTATAGTTGTTGATTTTGTTTGTTGAATTAATTAAACCATGAAAAAAATAATCTATCTTAGGTATATTGTTTTTTTACAAATAAATGCAACATATAGCACGAGTTCTAGATTTGTATTTTACTGAAAACGACTTGCTTTTCATGCTGTGTGTTTTTATGTTGTTGTAATGACCCAATTGAGAATCAAGTCACAATTTATGTGATTCAACGATAGAAAAAATATGAACGCTTTCGAGACCATACAATACAATTTGAGTTATTTATTAACAGTTTTTTTTTCACTTTCAGGCCAGGGAAATCTCTGATGACCCAACCCTTATAAAGGAGCTAGATGGTGAAGGAGCTCTGCTGCTCAAAAAAAAATTGCAATATAGAACAGAAAAAGATTGTTTTTTTCTGTTAGCAAAACATTCGAAAAAAAAACAAGATATAGATTTATGATTCTTTGTTTTTATATGAAAATAAATTTTCTTTGTTTAAAAAAAATAAATTTAGTAGCAATTTGGTCTTCTGATTCCTATTTCATATCATGATTTATTCATGATCCCTATCCTGAGAAATAGGAAAATTTTCCTATTTTTGCACAAGTTTAGATGATTCTGAGTTTGCCAATTGAATTGACCTTTATCTTTTTTCTGGATTCTAATGTAGTTCGTAGGAATACGTTGCAAAAAGGAAAATTTTCTCATTTTTAAGCAAGTTTAGATGATTCTCTGAGATAAAGTCAAAGGCCATGTCTTCATTATGGCTTTTTAGGCAAATTTGCCCGTAGGCTACTTTTTTTTCAGTCAACCTAAGTCTCTATTGGTACTTTTTAAGGCTCAAAAAGGCAAATCAGGCACATCTGAATTTGGTTTTATTTCATAATAACAGCGTAGACCAGAAATATTCCCAGTAATCAATCAAGAAGGATAATATATATATCCAATTCAAATTTTTTGGCGTTTTTCTTTATCCTCCCATTCCCCCCCCCCCCCAAAAAAAGGTATATGTTATTGGTATAGACATAGATATTCGTTTGCGGGGGAGTTTCTGTTAGGTGGAGGGGAATTAAATGTGGAAGCTTCAGTAGGAAGAACAATTTTGGGAAGATATACCCTGAAATCTTCAACAAAATCCTTTTTATTTGGGATTCTTCCTCTTGGGATGGTCAATTTTACGTATGAAGAGAATTTTTCTTGAAATTTTTCAAAGGAAATTTTCAGTAGGGATCAAAGAAGCTTCGGTGGGAAGAAAAATTTTTGGAAGATATACCCTGAAATCTTCAACAAAATCCTTTTTATTTGGCATTCTTCCTCTTCCTTTTTTTTATAAGAAAAAAGTACATAGATATGAGAAACAGCTTTTGAATGAGCCATTAAAAATATCTCCAATGTTGAAGTAGCCCGCTAGACCTGTTGAAAAAAAAGAACAAAAACGGGAGACAGATCAGTGATACCGATGCAAAAAAGTGACTTTCCTTGTTGTTCAGGGAGGGAACTGTAACTTCCCTAAACAAGATTTTGACCTTTTTGATTCCAATGGTATATTTTTCATTTTGATCTGACGCCATTTTTGAGTGGGTTTGAGGCTTTTTTGGAAATCACCATAAATTTCTTTTCGCATTTAACTTTTAAGACAAACCGTAATAATAGTTAATATTCCTGAGTCAGTGTCGAATGGGAATACTTTTCACTAGGCAGATTTTTCAAAACGCGTTTTTAACTTTTGGTTACTATGCGCTGTGGTTCGCTCATTACTAGATTGCAGTGCCGCTGCAACCATGATACCTCGCCGGAACACGCTTTAAAAAATGAGCCAAGAAAATGACTGAAAAAAAACAACAGCGGATACTGATATTCCCGATACAATACATGCGATACCAATACGGACGATACCGATACGCGCGATATAGATTCGCCCGAAACCACACACAGCCCTTACCCAGGGACTATGGAGGGCCATATTATCATCAAAACCATATATATTGGACCTTCGAACTATGTTAAACAAAATGGCTATCTCAAAATTTTTATAGTACTTGTTCGGGGAGGGGGCCTGTAGGGAGGGGGGCTATTTGCCGTCAAATCGTTTTGGTCACTTAAAAGGGCACTTACAAAATTTAATTCCCTTTCGAATGAGCTATTATACACCTTTCTATGATGCTCTGGCCACCCCCTAGCCCTTCTAGAATGTGAAAAGAAAAAGAAAAAAGGAGACAGATCAGTGCTACCCATGTAGAAAAGTAATTTTCCCTGGTGTTCAAGGTGGGAGACTGTAATTATCCTACAAAAACGTTTTCGACTATGTTGATTCCAATGGTGCACTTTTTATTTCGATTTTACACCATTTTCAAGGGGTTTCATGCTCTTTTTCGAAATGCCAATAAATTTCTTTTCGCAATAAACTTTTACTTCTAAGATTAACCGAAAAAATAGTAACCATTCCTGATTCAGTGTCAAATGATTTTTTCTCATTAGACAGTTTTTTTTAAACACGTTTTTCAACTTTTGATGACTATGGGCTGTGGTTCACTCTTTCCTAGGTTGCAGCTGCCACTGCAACCATGATTAGCCAATAGAAATGTTTAAAACTAATAAACGATAAAAAGCTAGTCTCACTTGGTAAAAACCCGAAAACTTTGTAATTTAATGTAAATGTCGTTCAAATTAGCGGCCAATCAATAAAATCCATTCCTACAAATCAGCCTTCATGCATAAAAACGAACATCATAACTTTTGTGTTCTTTTCTTTGGAAGTCTTGTAATAGTACGTTCAGACACATGATTTGGAAAAAAAATCCTATAGAATCCTCAAAGGTTTCAAAGAAAAGTGTTTAGATGTGTCTAGATGCATAGCGTAATCATGAAACCAGTATCAAAAATATTTTTGATGGTTGAGTTTTCAAAAAGTTTGAACATGGATTCGGATTTAGATCTGGAAGATTTGGCGATCGTATATGCTCTTTTAGAGGAAAGGAGACGCAATTCTGAACGTAGTAGAAGAGATAGGAAAAACAAGAAGCTGTGGGGTAGTCAAGTTTATGCTGTAAAGGTTAATTTTATTATTTGTGTAGATTTATGCGATTAAGATGCAAAAACATACAGCCTAACCTCAGTATTTTGATGTGGGAATAAAGACACACTATAGAAGGAGACTCATCTTAATTCAATCAACAATGTTAGTCTACAGTTTTGTCCCCTAAAACAGAAACTATAATATTCTTAAAAAAATTGTCAAAAAATCATAAATTAAATAGGCTACTTAACTTAGGCTGAACTTAATATGTAGCTATGTTGCTTTAGTATTACTTGTTGTTCGTTACTTTATAGTTGAGATATCCATGGTTTTTATTGAGCCCTCAATAAGGAAAGCTTTTTCAAACAAACAGAATGGACAAAGAACTAACGGATGCAATTGTAGCTTTCATTAAAATTGATTTGCGAAAGCAGGATAAAGTTATGAGAGCATCTACATTAGCCAAAGCCAGTCTAGCTGCTGCACTTAGATGAATACATTTAGTGTTTTATTTTTGTGGGCATTCACTTTCGTATAAGCTCAACATAAAATTTATCTAGCCTACAAAATTATTGACAGAATGACTGAAATAATATTAATGAAATTTGAAGTATCATAAAATAATAAATTGATCCAATTGATTTTTTTATCCAATTCAAATGGCTGTAAGAAGATATGTGGACTATTCACCAGTAGCAACGTATACAAAAATAAATACCACAAGTCCAGATGTAACCGCCGTCCGAAATCGACTGTCGCATGATATTTAGGATCGAAAAGTATTAAATTGTCCCACTCTTTCAGATCAAGTTGATTTTTTAATATAATACAAAATGATATAATATGAAGTAATACAATGAAAAAAAATCGTAATTTGCGAAGTTTTATTCGCTAACTGTACAACAATTCTTTCTTCCAAGTATAAATCTAAAAAAAAAATGGCATGCGGATTAACTGTCTGCGTGGCTTAGGTATCGCTCTCCTCATTCTAATTCTTCAGTTGGGAGTGCCATGCGTGCTAGGGGACAAACCACCAAAAACTTCCCGTGATTTCCCTCATATTTCTTCAGGTACTTATTTGGTGCTAGATCGGCTATTGCTGAAATTAAAGAGCCATTCCGCTAAGCCCCACTCCAATCCAAATTATCCGCAACGCAAACATAAGAACCCCAGCCTTTACAAACAAAGGATTTTCTTTATTCATAAAATGCTAAAAAATCCAATTAATGACAATTTCCTCTTTTTTTTATTTCAGTCCATGTTTATAAATCATTTTTCGAAAATTTGTTTACTCCTCATTTCGTAAATATTTCATTTATAATATTTCAAAGATGGAGGAATATATAACATCCTCATATTATTTGCAAAAGTTTCTCAAATTTTGTCGATGTATAAAGACCTTTGCATTTCAACTATACAGATAACACCCTGGCTACAGATCTCGAGAGAATTGCAAATTCTTTCGAGCATTGCATTTATTGTAATTATATATTATCATCAAAATGATCTAAACATGAATTTTAAATTTGAAACCCCTCTCTCAAGCTCGTGTTGGTAAACCCCAACCCTACGCCCCATAAATACGCAAGATATCCTGTCGCAATTTTCACCTTATGTATAAGTCAGTAAAGTTCTGAGTATGATGGACCTAGCTATTCTTAATTTAGTGAATTCCAGTACAACGAGTCTAAACTCAAAACTTTCCTTTGTACCTAACTTGTACTTAATTATACATTATAACAAATTAGTCCGAATTATAATAGTAATTTTTATAATCAATTGATCAACAATCAATTATTTATAAATTGTTATTAATTACTGTCTAAATATAATTATCGTATTTTAATTATCAAACAGCATATCCCCATTTAAAAGAAAGTGAGCTCCATTTTATACACGAGCTATTTTAAATTTCAAACGTTTGGCGTATTGATGTTGAAGAGAATTTTTGATGTTCAGCCCTTGGCAAAAACGAAGTCAGAACTACCGTTGATTTCACTGTAGTCAAGTAAACTACTGTAGTTCAGAGTTTGAACAAAATTCTAGTTTCTTTGATAAATTTGTATAAGCATCTCCGAACCTTCTTACTTTAGTGAATGACTATTCGCACCTTTTTTTTACACTACGGGTTAATTGCGAGACACAAGCTCCAAATGATGATAGTATGTACTTTTGTTAACTTAACTACAGCAGCAACGTCGAGCAGGGGTATAAGCAGGTCATAGGTTCGGCCCCTAAATTTCAAAATTCTCTTGGTGGTAAGACTAAATGGAATAAGCTGAACAATATTTAACAAGCAAACTGACAAAACTTGATATTGCTAAACATATTGTTTATGTTTTTCATATATAAATCCAACTTTTTCTAATCTCTTAACCTCTTGTCCAAAATCTCTCCACAAAGACTAGTTACTAATGTTCTAAACACTAAGTTAATAATGTTTTAAACACTAAGTTCATAGTGTTCTAAATACTTTTGAACATAATATTGCAAATATTAAATAGGTCCCAAACTTGGGCTATTGATAACTTTTTAATATTTTAACTACATAGCACCTAATTTGCCCAAATTCTTGATCTCTTCCCAAAGTGAAATTATGACTTGGGAAACATCACTTAAGGTTTCATTGACATTTCTTATAACTTAGTCATTTCAACACAATTGAAAGTGGAATTTTAAAAAGCATTACAAAAAAGTTTTCTGAAGTGCCAAATTTTATTATACCTTTCAAAAAAGGTTAGGAGCTCTTATATGCTTTTAAACCAATAATTTCTGCAAAAAAAACTTCCTGTGCCTGAGTAGATGTTGACATATTCGTTTCAAAACTATAACCCATGAGAGGGCTGAAATATGAATTTCTTCCCCTAATTTCGGAAGTTGTTATGTTCCCCAAAGTTGAGCAGGATCAAGTGAAATTCATTCGATTGTTAAACTTCTCGGTTGAAAAAATCAAAACCTGTAAAAGTATTTTATCCACAAATATTTAGTGAATTTCAGTATTTAGTTAAATTTAGCGCAATGTAGACTTTAAAACTTGTATTGTACTTCTTTTAGATCTTTGATGATAGTTTAATCATCTTTTGTTTATACATGCTATTGATCCTAGATTTTATAGTGTTTAGCAACATAAAATAGATAATTAATTTCTTATGAAAATGTTTATACATTATTTTGCTAAAATATTTATACATTGAGCATTGAGCTAAATCCAGCGCTATAGAGAATTCATTTGAATTTTCAGTACCTTAACTAATCACTAATTTGTAATGATCGCTATTGGTTGTTTGCATGTAAAGCGATTTTTTTCATATTTCTTTCTCTGAATTTCCTTACCTTTGGGTACTCCCTTTTATTTGTTTCCCCTGCATCTAACACTAGATGCACTCATATGTTTATGACTTTTGATTCTAGTTGATGACACAACAGGTTAATGGGTTTTACAGAACCCTCATTAAAGAGATGAGGACCATAATCTTTTTCCAGACTTACAGAATGAGCAAAGGGTAGTTGGAGTCAATTATTATTGTAATCTTAAAAAGAGAGACAAAATGAGACCAGCTACTGCAAATGAAGCCCATTTAGCTGTGATACTTTGGTATTCATTGATTCTCCTGTATTTGTTTTGGAAAATTATTTTGGCTATAATCTAAGACACAGAATTTATATATTTGAAAATGAACATAGAAACAAAGATATAAGATGAATTTACCCAAAGAAGATGAAGACACACAGTTCAACATTTCTGTTTCTCCTTTGTCTATATTATTATCTATATATTATCCTTGTGTCCTCCAATTTAGGTGTTAAGAAATATTATTTGGGCATTAAGGTTTGTCAGTGAAACAACCATGATTAAATCTGTCCATGATTATACCTCAACGACCAGCAATAGCTTTAGAAGGCATATACATAGTACCTCTGATCCAATCCACTTTGTCTCATCCGTGTAGATTTGCATTCTCTAGAAAAAAAAACTATTTATAAAAACTATTTCATAACAATGTCGCTGTTTATCAATACAGATGTAAGAGTTTTAATTTCAAAATATAGGGCAAGCTAGCTTTGTATAGCTTAGCTGTAAATTTTCGGTGGGGTTTCGAGAGGGCACTCCACAAATAATAAAGATCAGGAAAACTAATATACCAATGTTACTGTAATATTTAGTTCTTATTTTCCTATATTTTTGTGTTTGAACTACTATTTAATTTTGAAATACAAGCTCTCAATCTTATCCACAAACTCCAACTATTGAATTGAATAACTTTTACTGATTTTTAAAAAATACCCATTCTTTTTTGCTTTTGATTTACATAACATTTTATTTAAACAAAAGATTAAAAGCAGTAAGGGATACTGTATTGCTGCTCCAAAAAAAGATGACATCTAGTTAAGCTCGCAGCAATCAAGTATAGGAACGTCAAGACTTTCGAGCCCGGAACTTAGGCGGATTTCACTGTAACAAGACGTGGGAAGTGAATATATTTTTACACTAACAGTGTTGACCTAGTTTACTTATTGGTAATTTCTGAATGTTTCCACTGGATTTGATTATTTAGACAAATCAAGAGTATGAAAAAATACATTAGTTTCTTCATACTTATTAGTCGGTAAAAAATGTTTTTTCGCCAAAGTTGCAACAAACTACTCCGAAGCTACCCATTGTATCATTTACCCTTTTAGCTAGAATATATAATCTAAATTTAAAATTATCAATTTACTCGTTTAGAGGTGAATTTTCTGCATTTATTTAATCATTAATATTTTACTTTTAAGGATCTAAGGAAGTAAGAGCTTTATGGCTTGGCTATCACTGTGCTATAGGATGGAACGGCCTACAATACCTGGTGTAAAAAAAAACTAGTCAGTCTAGAAGAAGTTGTAACCCACATAAAAAAGCGACAAACAAAAGTAGCTGTTTTTACAATGGTAATACAATTTTCTATTCTTTGGTATTTCCATCCATGCACAGAAGCAATTGCTGGGAAACACTTTGGAATTCAGTGTCCCGCTAAATTTAGTTAGAATATTTTTTTTAGTTCCGCCAGTTCCAGAACATAAGCTCAATGGCCACTGTAGTTGCTAGATATAAGTTTACTTACATTAATATAGTGTAAAGAGAAAGGAAAACTGAAAGCACTATTTATACTACTTCAAGCTTAGGTGCCATTTTGCGGAATACTACCCTTCTCTGTGGTAATGTAACAGACATGTCGTCTCTACCATATTCGCAGAACGTTCTTCCGTTAGCTTTTGTTGGAGACGCAGCTTTCCCCCATAAAAAAAAATTAAGCGACAATACCCTAAGTGTGGTCCTCTAAGCCACAGGAACAAATACTGATTATCGTGTAAAACCGGCTAAGTCGGTCTTCAAAATATATTCAGAATATTATCTGCATAGCTCAACATCATCAAAAGCAATGTCACTTGCAACCTAAAAATTATAAACTTTATTCTAAAAATCCACTAGCACTCTGTTTAGTTTTCTTTTCGTATCTAATTCAACAAGAAACAACACAGCAATGTTTGTTGACTGTCAAGTATATGAACAAATAATTCCAAGCACTTGCCGCAACAACAATAGCCCAGAGTTAGCTAGAAACTTATGTAGCAATAATGAGTAATGCTATCCACAAACGAAATGTGTTTAAGGAATATTTTACTGGTCCGGGCATCAGTCCTCTGGCAAGATCTGTGTGTGGAAAAGTGTTTTTAATAGTGTTAGTTGCATATGGAGTTCTTTGGTTTTTTACTAGTTTACAATTGAAGCTACATCTTAAAAGACAAAGAAACTCCATCAGGCTTATATTTATAGTGAATAAATAAATATGGTTTTATTCTGATCCAAAAAAATCCGAATCCAAAATTAATTACTAAAATAGCAATTTCTGTCATCATTATCATTTGAATTGAAAAACGGCCTCACGAACAGTTTTAGCATAGTGAAATATTTCAAGATTTTAGCGCCGACTGTACCAATAGTCAACAGTAAAAGTGTGGTATTGGGGTATCACAATTGATTGGTTATGCCCTTTGCCCTCAGAATCTTATAAAGTACCAAGCGTAAAAAAAAGACTTGAAGGATACGGTTTCAAAGTTTTATCCATGAAGTGTGCAAACTGACAATTTATTGAAACAATTTATTTGAGATTGAAACATTTTCCTTTCTCTTAATCGTCTATTGACATTTTTATAATATTTTTAAAACATCCTTAGCTCCCCTAGTACTCATAGAACTAGTTTTAGCAGCACTGGTTATCAGACTGTTGCCTAAAATGATTTGTGATTTTGAAAAAAGGCAGAAGAACTAACAAAAAGCATGGGCCGCCTTTTTGCCATAGTTGTTTTGAAAGATTGGCGCGAAGTTTGATATAACCAGGACCATCTTTTTGCTGTGTTTGTTTTGGGATATTAGTGCTAAGTTTAAAATAACCATGCATAAAAGATTAAAATGTTGACCTATTATTAATGTAAATACACTTAAACAGACCATGCATGTGTCGTGGTGCAAGCTGCAACACGTGCAAAATTTGTTTTACTATAGAACCAAAAATCGCTGTCTTGCATGCGAAATTGGGTAATTTTAGAGCTTTCGAAACTGACTGTTGTGGCAACTTTGTACTCAACACTACTCCATGGTATTTAAAATCAGTTTAATAAAAAGAACCAAGGGATATTACCAATATAACTTCTTCTTCCCCCCCCCCTCTCTCACAGAACCGGCTACCACCCCCCAGACAAAATGCTGTTTATACCCATGGTACATCATATTGTGAGTTTTTGAAAGATAATTTTGTGGCAATCTTGCCTTTCATTTTACACTAGAGTTTAGGGAGCCCATAAAACCGGTTTCCCTCTATGTTGAACATGGATTAAAAATTGCGTCAAGTTTACTAAGTCTTAAACTACTGAACAAACAAAAGTTACACCGTTTACATGCTTAAATAAATGGCTGAGTAGATAATGAAAACTAAACAACTACATGAAAGAAGATCTTGTCTTATGAGCCAATGGTCTATACACTATTCATTTTTATATATCTTACAACTGGAATTCCAATGGTTTCTTTGTCATTGTGCTATAGGATGGGACGGTCCACCATTTCCAACATTATAGCAGAAACATGCAAAGCAATTTGGAAAAATTTGCAGCCACTATACATGAAGCCACCAGAAAAAGATGATTTTTATGCCATTGCAAGGGATTTTTATGAAATTTTAAACTTCCCTCATTGCGTTGGGGCAATTGATGGGAAGCACTGTCAAATCCAGTCCCCAGCCAACTCTGAGTCTGACTTCTATAATTTTCACGAGTTTTATAGTATTGTTCTAATGGCTGTTGCAGATGCCCATTACAAGTTTATTTATGTAGATGTAGGTGCAAAGGGCAAAGAAAACGATAGTACTATTTTCGCAAGATCTAGTTTTGGTACTGCTCTGCGGAATGCCATCCTTCCAGTTCCAGACCCCTCATCTCTGTCAAACTCGGAAAACAATTTTCCTTTCATTTTTATTGGAGGTGAGGCTTTTGCTCTCCAAAAAAAACCTTATGCGACCATACCCAAGGTATTCGACCCTAATCACATAGCACAGAATTTTTAATTATCGTTTGTCACGAGCTAGAAGGGTGATAGAAAACGTGTTTGGAATTATATCGGAAAAATTTGAACACTGAGAAATAGTGTTAGTTGTAAGCTAGAAACAATGGACCATATTGTCAAAGCTACTTGTGTGGTTCATAATTTTCTGATAACCACAAATTCATCCAGATACTTTCAGGCAGTACTTGTTGACCGAGAAGTTGATGGAAATATTGTTCCAAGAACTTGGCGTAACAGCTCTTCCCTAAGGCCAGCAGGAAATTTATCTGAAAATACTGCTAGCACAAACACCATCCAAGTGCGTAGTATGTTCATGGAATATTTTTCTGGTCCTGGAGTAGTTCCCTTGCAAAATCTTTCGGTAGAAAACGGTCTTTCTTAGTGATGAAACAAAAATATTCAGGTGAAATAAAATCCTTCTCTTTTAAGGATTTTTATTTTGACTAATTGTGAAAATTGTTGAGACAACTGATGTAATTTCAAATCAGCTTTACAAAAATTGAAGATTGTTCTTTTTGGTCAACCATCTAGGGCTAAACAGAAAGCAGGTCGTCCCCGTCAGGGGTGGGAGGACGCCATAAAGAAAGATTTAAAGGAAATGGGAACTTCGTGGGCGGGTGTAAAAAGGGAGGCTTTGAATAGATTGGGGTAAAGGAGGAGCGTGCGTAGCTGTTTCGGCCTCAGGCTGCTTGGTGCTGCGGTGAGTTGTTAGTAGTAGTAGTAGTAGTTTACAAAAATTACATCTTGCAAGAAAAATTAACATTTCCAAGGTTTTTGATTGTATATTTCAATGTCTATTTTTTTACATCCTTCAACATACTTAAAAGCTTCATCAACACTTGAGACTTCAGTTTTAATTTAAATATAGACACTTGATTAAAATAAAAGTATGTTCAAGATATTTTTTTTTCACTTGTAGACCATTTTTTGGAGAATTGCTCTAATTTAGAATCAGCTGTACCAAAAATAGATCCTGCAAGAGAAATTTATATTTTAAATCTTTCTTAATTGGATTTTTAAATGTCCAATTCCCTTCACCATACTTAAAAACTTCATCTAAATTAAAATTTGAGTTATATTTTAAAAATATACTCACTCAGAACAAAATTGTACTAAGAGAAAAACTGGCTCCTCTTTTACTAGAATAACTTTTGTTAAGAGTTTACTAGCATCATATCTGCTTAGTGTTTTACTTAATGTGTGTTTTTAACCGTACCAGCTTTTAAACTTCAGTTTTAATAATATGCTAAAGTTAATAATGGCATTTATTTTAATTATTTTGTTTTATGATAAAAATAAGTCTTTTTTATACACTAAGTGTTTCAGAAAAGATTGTATACATTTCCCTCTCCCCAAGTTTGAAGACACTTATTTTTTAATAATTTTATTAACTATTACAAATCTTTAAAATGTCCAATTCTAAAAACTTCATTATTGTATTCAATTTAAATTAAAAACCTGTTTCGTCTTCTAGTTTATAATTGTGCTACTACATCAAACGTCACTTGTTAGATTTTCTTATTCTAAGAGTTCCTACAGTGTTTATTACGTCTGAAAAGTTAAATTACTGTGCTTTATCTTAAAATTTTAACTAAATTACTGTTCTTTACCTTAATGTTTGAAAACTTCTGAAGCACCAAAGACATCAAAACGAAAATATTTTTAGCCAATCAACTCAGTTTCAAGTCTATTCATGCCTGATAACCAGGATGTTCTGTGATTTTCAATTATCCAGGATGTTATTGGATTTATATATCAATATCTTTGTATTCAATATCAGTTTAAAAATATATGATAATCTATTTTCTATTCTGTTTAATCCCAACAACCAAGGGAGGAAATTAACAGCACCTTGAACTCTAAAGTAATAAAATTGGAGACCAGAAATCAAATAAAAATGTTTAATAATAAGAATTAAGACAAAATTATAGACAGAGGTCAAACAAAAGGTTACATAATGAAAATTAAGATGCGTTGGAATCAAAAGAAGAAAATTCTGTTTCAACTAGTTCTAAAATATCCTTTTGAATTCGGATTTGCTTTAGAACAGGCAATTTATCTAAATTTTGGGCTAAAGAGCAGCAATATCCATATTTTGTAGAATTGTCCAAATTAATCTTCCTCCTTGCTCTATTCTCCAACAACGCTTTTATGGTATCCTCTACTAATGTCTCTTTTGACTCAACTGGAAGCCCTCTTTTCATAGTTGTTTTTGAACCAGATGGAGTTGTAGGAGCTGCTGAAGGTGAATTTAAGGGTTCAAAAATATTAAATGTTGGAGTATTCTGGTATTGTGGCTGGTGTGTTGGAAGGGGTATGGAAGACTGGCTGGAAAATTTTGAAGACTTATCAGAAGCCTGTTTATTTTGCATAATGGATGTTGAACACAAGGGATTTGGAGATGACTCAGGCTGTAAAAAAGTATGTGGCGTGCCGGGGTGTTGCGTGGTTGGTGCAGAATTTTGTATGTAGATTGTGCGGGAATGAGGCATTTTTGGTTGACCAATAGAAGGATTGGGCTTTGATGCAGTTGGGACACTAGGAAAGGTGGAAGTAGAGGATTCAAAATCTTGTGGAAGTATATGATATTTTTTATAAGGGGAATTAACAATTGAGTCACGTTCAAATACCTTTGAAAATTTAGAAGTGGCTAGATTATACTGGAAAATGTAGGTATTTGATGCTGTTAAAACAGTAGGAGAGAAGGAAGTATAAGAGGATCCAAAATCCACCTCCACTAAATTAAAATCAGGGGGGCATGGAGTAAAATCACCATCAGAGAGCTGGATGGTGATGGTTCCTTCTTCGGTTTCCAAATTTCCTGACGTCCAGCAAAATAAAACTTATGGATGGAGGATCATTTAATTTGTTTTTATAGTATGTGTTTAAGGAGCACTACATCATCATAAAAATTTTCCTTTTTATTAGGGGAATGTATTACTAATGACGTGAAAAAATAAATTTTGATAGAACACTCATAATCAGCTGACAGGTATGAATAAAAAATTTCTTACTAAGTAGTCCAGAAGTGAATTTTCAGGAGTTGCTTTGTTTCTTTTGCCAAGAAAGTACACAAAAAGGTGACACAAGAAAAAGCTTAGATGTGACCAAACATTCTGCAACAGGTAACTAATATAAAACACTGAAAACTATACTAATAGTTTTACAGCTGTTTTAAGTCACCAATACTACATATTGCTCTTTTCTTATAAGCCATCAAAACTAGATTAAAACATTTTGGGAACCACATTTTGGTTGAAAAGTATAATGTCTGACTAGTTAGTGTTAAAATTTTACCCTTTTACATTCTTCAGTTAAAATATCAAAATTCTGTCTAATGCTGGTACTATTTGGCTGGGGTTGAACAGATACATATACTAAATAGGAAATACATTTATCAGAAGCAATACTTAGTAATTTTCTATTTCAGAGCCAATTCACACACAAGAGCTGGTCATAGAATTTAAAAGGGGCACATGCAATCGGAAATCAAAAATCAGTGTGCTGTTTTTAAGAGTTTAACATAATTTTAGAGCAACCAGTCCACCTCTTACGCCTTTTTTTTATTTACCAAAGGTGTCTAAAAATTTTGAGATAACCTTTTTGTTCTAATAATCCAAAGGTCAAATAAATATTCCTCTGAGGTTGCCAGCCCCCCCCCCAAAAAAAAGGGTTAAAAGACGCTTAAGAATCAAGTTTATTGAAAACGTATATCTGCAATACACAAAGAACAACTAAAGCTAAGTTCTCACTGCCCAGATTGCTGTTCTCACTGACCAGAAATCTGGTCAGATTTTCGTCTCCAGAATTCTGGCCAGATTTTTTTCCCAGATTTTACTGTTTTCTGACCAGATTTTTCGATCAGATCGAGTTTGATATTTTCTGGCCAGAAAAAAAATCTGGTCAGATTTTAGCCTTAAAAGTAGTTCAAAGCATGGTTGATGTAGCTGAAGAACAAGCAGATATTTAAAGATCACTCAGAAAACGACAACCACCAACCAAGATCAAGGTAAAAAACTGAAGAAGCTGACTTCACAAGAATATTAGAGAAAAATTCGTTGGAGATACATGAGAAGGTGTAGATTAGTTCCCCCTGATAAAAACAACTTTTTTTCTTACTGTATTTTATTTAGTCAATTGGGCTGTAAAGTTGCACAGATAGCCTACTGTCCAGTAGAAGCAGGGTATAAGCAGCTCACTTCTTACTGTATATCCCAGTTCTATTGGTAGGGCCTCTGTACCCCACACTACAGTGGGAACTAAACTGCACCTTTATTTAGGTAACCTGACTTTGTAGAAGTAGAGCTCAATCAGTCTAGTACAGAAATATGATGGGGAGAAAAGGCCATAAATGTTTCAGCAAATTCAAAAGTTACAGGACTCTCTTAAATTATAAAATTTTCACAGTTTTTAGATTAAATCATAATCATAAATCTAATGCTCCATCACATTAATCTATTAATTTAGTAGTGAGGCAGAAATCAGAATGCGCCAGGGGTGTGGCAGAGGTGGGGGGTAGGGGGGAGGGATGCAGCACCCCTGGTGCTAACTTTAGAACACGTTTTTCTTGTAACATATTAACACCACTAATTTGTTTTTTTTTATACCGTAGCTTATTTGCTAATTATTAATGTTATTATCTAATTTCAGATATTTTAAAAGAACACCAGTTTCTAGGAACCTCTTAAAACCAATTACTTTTTTTACATAAAAATTTGTTTAAGAGGCAAATGGCGAGTGAGTTCCAACCCAGTTACCATGGTAAGCTACCATAGTAAGCTCCTTACCCTGCAGAGCAGCATGGTAAACAAAAAGTTACTATGGTAACTAAAATCAAGGGAAAAATGTCAGGTTGGAACAATAGTCATGGTAACTCTATGGTAAGGAGAAGAAGGTTGGAACGGATTTGCTAACTTTTTTTTTCATGTTTGCTTACCATGGTGAGTAGGTCGGAACTCAGCATAAGTCAACTGATATTACAATATATACTGTAAATATGTTATAATGTAATAATATAATAGTGTAATCTGTACCCTTTTTTCTTTTTAGGCATAAGAACCAGAGCTGAAGCCAGCTGGTACCTTGCAAACCCCTAGGATACCATTATCGTCATGGAGGACAAAATAAAATGGTCTGACAGTGAGATTGAACTCCTTGTCAACACCTGTATCAACTATCCATGGCTATGGGATTCTTCTAGAGAAGACTTCAAAGATTGTAGGAAGAAGAAAAACTCTTTTGCAGCCATGGCAGAATCCGGGATTTTGTTTTCAGATTATGGACTGCCTGTTCAGAATCTTGCATACATTTTGAAGAAAAAGTTTGACATTCTAAGAGATACTTATATGAAGTGTAGACGCAGTGAAAAAGGTAAAAGTGGAGATGGTGCAAAAGTAAACAGAAAAACATGGAAGTATTTCCACCTTTTCAGCTTCATGACAGAGACGGGTCAGCTAAGAAAAACTGTGGACAACATGACTGAGCCTCTGCAGATTGCTTCTGTTAGTGAAACTTTGACCAGGATAGATACTTCAATTGATGATGAAGACGAATTTACTCATCATATAGAATTGAGCTCAGAAGAGTTTGAGCAGACAGCAGAATCTCTTTTTCAGCCGTCAAAAAGAGCTAGGATAAACTCCGCGGAGAATCAGCAGTCTGAAACCTCATCATCATGTATGTCACCTTTAGCTCCCATCCAGCCTGAACGAAAGCGCAAAACATCCCAAGAGCCATGTGGTAGTAGTGGAGGTAACAAGACTCAGAATACTCCTGTTGGTAGCCAGGCACATACAGACATTGACCAAGAAATTGTCAAAGCTCTTTCGTCTTTACAAGAGAAAAAAACACCCAACTTACATTTTAGCCAGTACATCTGTAGCGTGTTGAACGGTTTGCCAAAAAAAGCACAAGCAGCGGCACGTCATGAAATTTCTGAAGTGCTTAAAAAATATGAAAGTGATGACCAGGAAATGAGTAATGTGTTTGTGTAATTTCTTAGTTTACAACTAGACTCTATGGTTGATTAGACCTATGGTTGGCAATCCTGCTATGGTTCAGATATACAAAGACATGCTTCAAAGGCAAGTGAGTTAGAGCGGCTTATGGCTATGCAGCAGAGCATTTAAAAGCGGTAGGAAAGTATATTGAAAAAACTAGTGCCTATGTAGAAGAATAGTATCCATATAAATTCATTTCAGTGCAGTTCTTTGCTCTGAGTTTTATCAGTATGCAAAATCTCAATACCCCAACATTTTCTACTGCACTCACTCATGCTTAGCTCTTTTTTCTACTTTCTAATGCTTGTTATAGTGGACGAGCTCGGATGCTGCATAACTACCGTATCCGTTTTTTTCTTTTTTTCCTCTGTCAAGACTTCCGTAGTGCAAATATTGATGCCTTGACGTATTCAAAAGTTGGATATAGATTAAGGGCGAAATCGAAAGTTTTTTTTAAAGCCGGTTGTTTCGAAAATCTTCATTTTTACTTTAGGACAGTGGCTAAAGACATGGAAATTGTGCAATTTCTTTTTTTTCTCTTTTTCTTTCAGGCGAGAAAAGTTCAGTGTCAAGTATGTCCACTTTTTCACGCCATATTCTTTCCAAAACAGATTGTGCCTAACGTAGCGGCTTAGAAAGAAAAGCGGTTTTGGGGAGAGTAACGAAATATGTTTATGGATTCTAAAAATGAACAAACAAATTTAAGGCCTAAACAGTCGTTGATTAGTTGAGATAAGTTTTTGCTGGAAACTATGCATCTGGATTGCAAGCTAGGCAATAAATTTAATGGTATTCAGCGCTTCGCGTTAACTTTGGTTTCTCAACGGAAAGATTACGGTTCAGAAGTGTTATAACTGTGTCGCACATTGACCCAAACATTTATGTATAGCTTGTGCTTTGTACTTTGTACTATACTTGTGCTTTACTGAAAGTTAGTTTTTATCTCAGTATTAAACAGTATTTTATCTCACTATTAGAAAAAATAGTCGCTATTTAACAGTTGCCAGTCATTACTATCAATTATCCTCCCCTGAACCCATGCAGCATATTTATCTGATAAATTTACCAGCAATATATTGAAAGCAGGAAAATCCACCAGAAAAAGCGAAATAAGCCGTTTTTACTATAGACTTTAATCTTTACTATAGAAAAGTAACTAAACTACAGCCAGAAATAGACGCACACATTTACACATTCATTTCTGATAGTTAATCACACAACTTTGAGTGTGATAAGTTTGCATACAGCCTGCTGCTACAACACAACACTGACCTACTCAGGAATGCGGCCTTGACTCACTCTACTCAGCTGCCAAGGAACACTTCCTTCTGGCGTCATGAAGTAGTCTCGAAATTTGTCACGAATATGTTTGGCAGCTTCAGCTGGGTTTCGTGCTGCTGTTGAGACAATTGGTAACAGCCCATTTACTTGCTCTTGTCTCCACTGCCCCAATGTTATAACACCGTCAGTTTCTGTGTCAACGAAGTTAGCACTAACATACCTCGAGTGTCTCCGTGGAGTTGTAAGATCTTCGGTACGCAAGTAATTATGTAGGCAAACACAAGTGCGTATGATCTTGTCAATATTCTCAGGCTTTGCATTAATTGCTTCTCTGAATATCCTCCACTTGGCACCAAGAATTCCAAATGCATTTTCTATTATCCTTCGTGCACGAGAAAGCCTGTAATTGAAAATTTCCTCTGGTACTGGAAGGTGATCACCAGGATAGGGTCTAAAAGTTTGTTTTCAAGGGGAAAGCTGCGTCTCCAACAATCACATATGGTAAGTAGGTGGCATTTCCTGTATCAGTCGTATCACTGCCTGGAAGATCTAAAGTACCGGCAATCACTTTCTTACCAAGAGTTGAATTGCCAAACACAGAACCATCACTTTGCCGGCCATAACTGCCTATGTCAACATAGACAAATCGATAGTTAGCATCGCACATAGCCATCAACACTATGCTGTGGAACTGCTTGTAGTTGAAATATTGTGACCCCGAATTCGGTGGAGCCTGGATTCTAATGTGCTTCCCATCAATAGCTCCAACACAGTGTGGGAAGTTCCATTTTACTGCAAACTCATGGGAAATTTCCTTCCAGTCAGAGTGCTCACTGGAAAATCATAGAAATAATGGGGACAGCACTTGGCAGATTGCATTCAGTGTTCCATATAATTTGGTTGGCAATCGACCTTCCCAGGACATATGTGAAGCTTTGGTTTCTCTCTGTACCGCAAGCTGCAAGATGTCTTAATGTCACTTCAAGCTTTTCATTAGGTCATATAGCTGCTCTGAAGTTTGTATTTTGTCTTGCAATATATGGTGTAACCAGACCAAGCAGGTTATCAAATTGCTTAGGTGACATTCTGAAATAGTCATGAAACCAATCTGCATCTTTCAAACGCAGGTTATTGATTAGTAGGTTTGAAGCACCATTTTCACTTCTCATTTTTAAAAAGTCTCTGACCCAAAATTTTCTTTGTCTCATAGTCTCTGAGGCTTGTAGGCCTTTTCTCTTCTTTCTCCTTCGAAGTAAGCACCAGAGCAAAACAGTGGTAGCCTCATGATCCACTTTTTGAATCTTACACCGATTTTTTCGCTGGCCAGAAAAAAAAAAATATGTCCAGAAAAATTATCTGGACAGTGAGAACTGAATTCCGGTGTGAACATGCGGAATTCCCAGATTTTTTTTCTGGACAGAAAAAAAATCTGCCCAGAAAAAAAATCTGGGCAGTGAGAACCAGTCTTAAGGGTATTACGTTGAAACTTTCAGGACATGTTAAGGAGGTACTGTAAAATCACCAGAGGGCAAATAAATTCCCTTCCATCTTTTCTTAGCTGCTTTCTCTCATACATTTAGCTCTTATTTAGACCATGAATTTAATATAGCAAAGAACAGAAAAAAGAACAAACATGTAACAGTAAACTATGAACAAGACTTAAATATAATGCAAAAAATACCAAACTAACTGTAAAACTTACTTTCGAGGATTATGATATTTTTTTAGAAACTGTATTGCCCTGAAATGAGGCCATTTCTGAAAATCAAGATCGTCACCACCATCTCCAATTCTTTTGGAATTCTTTGCATTTAGTTTTTTTTATAAACTGATTCTGAAGGTAGGTCCATGTGGATTTACACCATTCCACTAGAAAATCAACAAGAAAGGTAGTATAATAAAGGAATTATTAAACATAGATGAAGCTGACAAATAAAAGAAAGTATTACATAAAATCATGCAACAATGGTAACATGTTTCCAGTTTGCCGCAAAAATAACATTCTACATTTCACAATTATTGAGATGAATTAACTCACCTTGTTTGTGAGTTAAAAAAAAATTGGATAAATGCATATGATTTACTGACCCCAACAATGGCTCTTGACTTCAAGTTGTGTATTATAGAAAAGATATCTCACTTTAAGACCACTTGCCTTAGAGACCCAATATTTGGATAAAAGTATGTTAAAATCACAAGGTCAATTTATTTCCTTGCAGGATTTGCAAGTTCTGAATCTGGTGTACTTCAGACTTTTTCATAGCTTATTCAGAAGATCAAGCATGCAGCATTTAAAGCAAATGGCTATGTAATATATTTCAATAGTTCAGAAACTTTAGAAGATCTTTGTATCCAAAAAGAATCAACACAAGATCACCAAAAACCATAAAATGCTACCCTTGACTTATTTACATAGAATGGTAGATGTATATTCTTAATTTGTAGGTCCAAACTTAACATAATTTTCTTGAGGCTAGCACTTCCTAATAAAATACATGGGATTTAAGTCCTCTAAATGATGAAAGGGTATGACCGCTCATCAGTGGTATCTTTTCATTTTCAAGATACCCATTCTAGGGTATATTTATTTTTTCTTTAATAAGTATCAGATAATAGCAATTATACTTTTTCAAACATTTTTTATTATAAAAGCAATTGCAAAAAGTACCCATAAATTAAATTAATAGAATTAATTGAGTTTATAGGAATTCTTTGCTCAATTAGATTAAACATATTCAATATCAAATTAAAGATCATATCAGGGGAACATGTTATTTTTCAAAAACTAAGTTTTTACAGTAGTTCTGGATTGTAATTGGTTAAAAATCACATCTTTTATTTTTAATACATTTAAACATATTGAATGTTTAAGAAGAAGGAAGCTTCCTGCTTTCAGGAATATTTTTTATCGATTTTTACACACACCACTTTTATGTATTTGATTATGAGATCTTAAGGAATTGAAAATCTGAACCAACTTTTTAACATTTCATATACCTGTGTGGCAAAAAAATTGTTTATGTAAATTAAATATATATGACAGAAATCAAAAAGACAAAGCAAAAACATCCATTACTTTCAAAAAGTTAAGAAGACTCGTTATTAGTAGAGTTTCAAGCTCTTTTTACATGACATACTATCCCTGCTTGAGGACAATGTAAGAGTGACCGTTAACGGTACAAACACCGATACCCTAGCTTATGCTGACGACCTTGGCTAGCTAGCAGAAAGTGAGTCGAGTGTACAAGCCCAAGCCACCGAACTTGACACAGCCGCAAATAGCTTTGGTATGTTCATAAACCCAAAGAAGACCAAAGCGATGCACACCGCAAAAGACCCTAACCCGTCCCCTGTTCATGTCGTAGTAAGAGGAGAAGAAGTCGAGTCGGAGACCAAGTTCGTCTACCTAGGGAGCCTAATATCTTAAGACAACAACTGTTCCGACGACATAAAACGAAGACTTGCCCTAGGAAGTACAAGCTTCAAGAGGCCACTCCCCCTTTTTAAAAATAAACACCTATCTATGCAACTGAAACTTCGGACTTTTCGACTCTCTAATCATACCTGTCGCCATGTACGCCTGCGAAACGTGGACACTAAAGGTCGAAGATCAACGCAGAATTCCAGCTTTCGAGACAAAATGCCTCCGACGCATTACCGGAATCACATACCAAGACAGAGTTTCTAACGATGACCTGCGGAAGCAGCTGCACCAATAAGTGGTGACACCCGTACCTTACCACACGAATATATGCATCAACCAACCCCAAGTAAGCAGAGACAAAACGTGAAGCAGTAAACTAAAAATAGGCAACAAAACTAGACACCTATACAAACCACGGCGCACCGAGAAGAGCCAAGACCAAATATGCAGATCACCTGCAACTCCAACTGTATAAAGACGCAAGACCATCAATAACGACATCATCAACAAACAAGAAGAAAAGAAATTTTCAACGTAAACAGCAAATATGTAACTTATGAAACGTCAAATCCAAGTAAGGTTTCGGAATCAGACAATTTTTCAATGATAAGAATTGGAAAAGACTATTTAGACAATCATCTTAAATTTTAGGAATATTTAAAACTTTAATAAATCTACTAACAAATTTAAACATTAAGATTAACGAGGTGAAAGTCAGAAAATCCGGAACTAAGAACTTATATTTATAATGAACAACAGTATTTGATCAAATCAAAAAACTATATGATAAAAAGTAATTTTCATTCGAAAATTTCTGTCTTTAGACTGGAATGGAAAGCTGGGTCAAAGTTTCAAATATTTACTATTATTTAATATGGTGCTAGACACGAATATATATGATCGAAAAGTCAAGGACTGTAATTCGATAATGAATATATTAGAAGGGGCTCGACAGAGTATAAGCCGGAATATGTACCATCCGGACGTTATAAAATTTATCGTGGAATTTTTCTGCACAACCATCAACAGGGAAATAATTACCTACTTTAAGCAAAAAGAGGGTTTACTAAGCAGTGATTTTGCTACAAGACTTAATCACGAAATAATTCATTTAAATGAACCAACAGTGAATACTTGGAGAATTTTGCACCCTGAATGCTGTCGCAAGAAGAAATTACTAATGAGATTTGCACCACAACCCGTCCATAGCACCTGCTATCATTATAATAAACCCTGATAGATGTAGTACCCCTCCTAATGGAGCAGTCAAAAGCATAAATAAAAGTATTATTTCAGAGTTCAGATTGAACACATCTAAAATCGGATATCTTATGAACATTATTAAACCAGTCAATTTTTCAAGTGAACTAATTTATCATTTCGTAACAACAATTGGCTTAGTTACAGTGACGTATAGTCCTGTTTTTATTATGTTCATCAATTAACTCAGTGACCTTTAGTGATTATGAGACTTTTCACAATAAAAGAAATAACAGATTATATTAACAGGTTTCAAAGGATTATAGTTCCTTACTTGACCCAATTAAGCTATGGGTAATTACGAATATGAACACTGCCCTTTAATGAACTTTCTGCAAAATAACCGGAAAGAAGGAATTCAAGACGATATTATTATTCAACAGACAATAGACTTTTTTGATTATGGTGTTATTGCTAGAGCAAAAATAAATTTTGGGCGATGGTTACGCCTAAAGGCTTTCGCGCATCAGCACAAAAGCTTCTACAAATAATGTAAAAGATATTCTTCACCTTATTAAAACGTTGGACTCTGAGGAGGTATCGACTCTGATTTGTGTTATTAAGTCTCCTGCCAAGGTTCCCATTCTGCCCGCGTTGGCTTACTTTAGGCTTTCTACAAAGGTTAATCGCGTGGAAAAACTACTCAAGGTCGTTGTCGCAAACTTGGATGCTCGAAAATTTAATTACCCGCCACTGCTTAAGCCTGAAAATCCCGACTCACACGCTGTTATTGTTGTGTCGGACCTCCCCCCTAGTCTCTCAGGCCCAATAAAACGAAACGTTGTGTTAGATCAGATAAATGGTCATACATCAATCACTAGTATACATCCTGTACGAGACAAACTGATAACCTATATAGATAGGTCAGTTGCTGAAGATTTCCCTGAGCCAGTGACTGGAGTGAAACACAATAATCATCTCTGATAAACCCTATTAAACTGAATGTCATATAACTGCGTAATCAAGATTTTCGATAAACCCCATCGATCGGCATGTCGTAGAATTACGAAATGATTCCCAAAGAGACATTAATTGACAAACCCCTGCCACTGCTATCTTGTGAAATTACAAGATCGCTCCTGGATAACGGTCCTGGAAACCAACTTTTAAATCCTGGAGACCCAAAGTAAACCCAGTGATTAATCTCTTGACGATTGTGCACCTCAAGCACGGATCAAAAGACAGTATGTTGAAACAATTGATAAGATTTAGTTTCAACGCATCTATAAATATAAATGATGCATCTATAAATGTACATGATGAACAAAACAACGTTCGAGCAATCTTATCAGAGAAACACAAACTAAAGGTGTTTCAAAAATTTCCCAGGAATAAAGTGCCCGAAAGGAAACCAAAACCAACAGTTAACCATATAATAGCAGTGATTAACCACTCAGCAACTATGTACCCTAAGAAAATATCAAGGGCAATATGTGGAAACAAACTTTAAGATCGTTTCGATTCATCTGTAAATAGAACTTTCAATTCTCTTGTGATAATTGGAGACCAACCCATCGCCCGTGATCTACAGAGTTACGAGATAACAAGTTGTACACCGGAGGCGCGAACTTTGTTTTAAATTTTTCTGAAGATAAAGGGCCAAAAAAAATTAACAATTAACCCATCAGACACAAAACTAGTGAAAGACATTGATCAAACGACACAACATGTGAGTACAATAAGAGAAACGTAGAATGGTGGAATAAATGTGAATTTATATTTATCGATTAATTAGTTTAATTACTTATTAACCGCGTTCGAAAAGGAAAGAAACTAGTGATATTTTTTTTTGCTTTTACCAGTGAACATGATGAACCCAGTGTCGTATATCTTAACTCATCCCTATATAAGTGTTGCTATTTACTTAGATAGATTTATGGTTCAGATTTAACGCATTAATTTAGTGTAAGGTATAAAACCACGTTCGAAAAGGAAAGAAACTAGTGATATTTTTTTTTGCTTTTACCAGTGAACATGATGAACACAGTGTCGTATATCTTAACTCATCCCTATATAAGTGTTGCTATTTACTTAGATAGATTTATGGTTCAGATTTAACGCATTAATTTAGTGTAAGGTATAATTATCCCATGTATTTATTTAACGTAGGTGGAAGTATAATTCAGTGTTATATGAAAAATAGTGTGTTTTCGATTGATATAATTATTATCATATTAAATAAAGAAATAATTATTACCAGTAGTAAGAGAATATAATCCCAGCCATGTGTAATAATATCACAGGCAATGTTTTTTTTTATTAGTGTTAGTAAGAAAATATATTCAAAAAATCTTATAGTATCTAGATTGTAAGCATAGAAAAACGTAGTCCGGTGAAAGAATCCCGGAAAAACGATAAAATAAAAATGTGATACCAGCATAAGAACAACAAAATAGTCCCCACTACCCAAGCCAACGACATTGTGGCTAAGGGCCCCATGTTAAAGTGCATTTTTGCTGGCTGTGGCAGGGTTCTGGGACAGCATATGCGACACCAGCACCAGGTTGAACACAATGAGCGTGTTGCGAGAATTAAAAGGGCTAGGTGGTGTAACGATGAACGAAACCGGGTCGCAGGGATCGAATACAAACACGGGAAACTGATTATTGTTAATCAGGTCATTGCTTCAGAGAAGCCTGGTAGGACAATGGACGTAATCAAGAAGGCCCGTAGGCGACCCAAGTACCTTGAGATATTTGAATACCTTGTACGTCAGCGTGCTGACCGCAAGGCCAAACTGATATCCCCACAGAAGAAAAGGTACAAAATAAGAGAGCCAACGATCGACTCCGAAACAGAGCTCTATGGAGAGCTATATGGGGGTGTGATAGAAGAGGATCTTGTTGTTGGAGAGGTGGCAGCGGCGGAAAACCCCTCTCCCGAGGTCTTGATTCCAGTGTTTCAAGTAATGACCTTCGGAGCAAGAAGCTTCAGGAATACAGCCCTTCTTGTGCAGGAAGAAAAGTTATCTGTTGATACACTCTTTATTGAGTTCTCGGACAGACACCTCAAAAGCGCTGGGATGGAGAAACGGATGACAGGAGGGAGTAGAAGAGGTGGGGACAGTCTACCAGTAGGCTTGGCCTCAACAGACAAAAACCTGCAAAGGATACTACTTCTAGACGAAGAGTTCGTAAGGAGAGACCGCAGGAAAGGAAGTTCTGAATATGTCAGGAGCTATTCAGACGCAGTGAGGAGGACTGCTTAGACCCAGTCCTAAGCGTGAATGGGATTGAAGGGAAAGAGAAAATACTCACTTCTAGCGAACGGCTACGCTTCTCACAGTGTATAAGGCCTTGTTTGAATCAGAGCCACTCAGGGATGAGGAAGGATTCGTACCCTCAGTAACAAAGCTGGGGGAGATGACATCTCCAATTTCCACACGAAGGAAGTGAATAGAACCATCAACCTCTTCAATGACAAATCAGCCCCCAGGCCTGATTTGCTTAAGTATCAAGTCCTGAGAAAGGTGGACCCCCATATCTACGCTATTCTGTTAAATGTCTTCTTGGCGTTCGGAAAGACGCCAATGTGTCTGAAACAATGTAGAACTACACTGGTGCCAAAAGTACAGGGCAGTGACTTACCTGTAAGGTTTAGACCAATTACCATAGCCAGCACTTTGCTGCGTCTATACACGAGAATAATTTTAAATAGGCTTAATGCCTCCGAGCTTTTGTGTGGGAGCCAAAGAGGTTTCATGAGTAGAACTGGTTGTTTCGAGAATATATGCACTGTCAGAGCTTTGATCAAGGAGGCACGCACTCAGGTAAGAACCATCTGCCTCGTTGCAGTGGATCCGTCCAAAACGTTTGATACGGTGCAACACTCAAGTGTGCTCCGGGCATTGAATCGTTTCTCTGCGAGCGACAAACTGGCCCGTGAAATTGCTGAACTATATTCAGATGTGTCTACACAGCTGAAGGTAGGGATGGAAGAATTAGGTCACGTTCAGATGAGAGTTGGAGTTAAACAAGGGGACCCTCTGAGTCCAACGCTGTTTAACATGGTCGTAGACGAGTTCCTTGCCGCCGTGAATCGAAGTGCAATCGTTGTTAATGCACCAGGAGTCAGCTATGGCGGAGTGAAAGTTGCAGTGATTGGGTAAGCTGAGGATTTAATGCTAATTTCAGAGTCCCGCCATGGGGCTCAAACTTTAATGGAGGGGTTATCCAATTTTTGCAGGCGCTGGCACCTACAGATCAACCCCGGTAGGTGTCAATGCCTAGAATGGCAAGATAAAGCTAAGAGCCATAAAGTCTTGGAATATGTCATTCTTTTCAAGCGTACAGAGGAGGAGGCTCTTGTTGAGGAGGGCCCCGTAGGTATCCCGGCCGTCAGCGTGACTGGGTATCGAAATTATCTTGGAGTCCAGATACGACCGGATGGGAGTTGTTTACCCAATGATGCCGACGTCAAATCCTCACTAGCAAAGCTAGAAAAGACCCCCTTAAAGGGGTGCAGAAGATTAAATAGGCGAAACTTCTGGTTGATTGTCATTTCTGTACAATCTCTGCGGCTGACCCCACCATCTGTCAGCTAGGGCGGGGCGATAGAACACTACCTTCTTTTACCAAGAGGGTGCTACACCCTCCTAAATGACCGCTACCAGCTTCCTATATACCAAGATCAGGCACGGAGGTCTTGGCCTCCACTGTATTCCCGAAAAGATGATGACGTTTCTGGGGGGTCAGTTGCGTAAGCTTCGACCTCCTCAGACTTGTGGATCATTGCACTTAGTAATATCCAGTTGGTACAACGATTGCAGAGCCGTTGCGATAGGTTTAAAGTTTGAAATTGGTAACGCGGGTTCTCCCAGACCTGGCAGGGTCATGGGGCGAACTCATTCAAGGCAAACACAATCGCCAACTTCAGGCTTCCAGGCCAGACCCAGTTCTTCAAGGGGCGACTCTATAACCATGCGATTCAGTTGCGGACTCAGTTATACCCAACCGCAAGGACCCAGTACAACTGCAACCCTTTGACGAATGTGTGGAAGCACGGGTGTCCTTCGCAGGAAGTTATTCAACATGTCCTACAATCCTGTGTGTACGTCCAGGGGCCCGGGTCCAGCGGCATGACTCCGTGGTCAATTCTCTGACAGTGCATGCTAAAGGAAGCAACTTAAGGTATATACACGAAACATTTTTTACTCATGACACACAAAGGCTTAAACCGGAATTCGTAATTGTTAAGTTAGGTGTGGCCTACATTGTGGATGTTACGGTGGCTTACGATCACCCGATGGTATTTAATAGAGCATCTGAAGAAAAGACACGAAAGTATGGCGTACTCACCCCTGAGGATATACCCTCTGACTTATGTAAATCTTCTAGGTTTGAGGTTGTCCCAGTTGTGCTTGGGGTTTAGGGAGGTCAGAAAAGTGCCAACTCGAAAATTAACAAGATTCTTGGTATATCACATAGCTTCACTAAAATTAACATCATTCGGATAATTAAAGCAAGCTTATTGACGTTGAGGCTACATAGTAGCCTTCAGAGCTCACAAGACGGCAACGATAACAATGCATTAACCCTTACCAGTAGAAGTGCTTTACGTCGTAGGAACAGTATAGTATGTAATAATCAATTGAATGTGTGCTCCAATAGTGTTGTTAACACGGATGTATTGACCTATGCAGCTACGGCCTCTGGGCAGTCCAGGTAATGGGGGAACGACCAAGGGATGTCGCATGAGGCAAGTGCTCGTCGCACGGGGGTTAGAGACGGGGGGATTGCGGTTCAACCCGAGTAGAGACTCGGGTTGAACCACAATGTCATGTAGTTTTTGGTTCGCACAAATTCCTGGACGTCGGACGGACTTGTTCCTATGGGCATGTTCCGCTAAACCCAACAAGCCAGTTATAAGTTTGCTTACTCCCATATATGGGACCGTCCAAAGGTATGGATGGATCTCCTCTGAGGTCATGGACGGATGCCTATGGCAGATGTGGGACTGCTCTGTCGGGACAGATCACCTTTTCTTAGAAGAGGGGGGACGGTCAAGCAGTAGGTTTGGCCTCAACAGACAAAAATCTACCCAAGACACTATTGAGAGACGAGATGGACCACAGGCAGGATCCCTATGGCAAAGCTCGATACCAGGACGGGTCTGTATGTGGATGACGGGTGATGGAAAGTTATAGCTGGAACCTGGATTCCGAAGAGTGGAGTTGCCAAGGCAGATGTTTTTCAGGCTTCATCAGTGGCATCTCAACTAACCGGCGGCTTTGTAAGGCTTCTTCTCAATAGACTTTTGAATTTTCCTATCTCTGTTCTTTTCTAATTAAAACGTTGGTATGTTACAATTTACTCCCCTTATGGGATTGGGCTAATCAGGACCATTTGGGGCCGCTAGGGTGGCAAAAGGCAGTGAAACCCCGTTGTCAACCCAGACTGGCCAGCATTTTAACCCTCAAAAGGCTCAGTTGAGAACCTGCGCAGGGTGAGCTAGCTCCTTAGTTAGAAGGAGTGAACCTAGAGATTGGAGCCTTCGGGCTGTATTGACGAGTGTCAGGTGCACGGGTACTCTCTCGTCATAGTTGTAGTCTTAGGTTCTAGGACCAAGGTTACGGCTAGGAGACAAATATTCAAGCAAAAATAGCCAAATCCCTTCTCATCTAATTAGTGACGGACACGAATGGATTAACGAGATTCCCACTGTCCCTATCTACTGTCTAGCGAACCCGCTGCCAGGGGAACAGGCCTGGTAACGTCTGCGAGGAAAGAAGACTCTGTTGAGCTTGACCCCAGTTCAGCATTTTAGAGTGACATGAGAGGTGTAGCATAAGTGGGAGATGGTAACATCGGCAATGAAATACCACTACTTTCAAGGTTGCTTCACTCACTCAGTGAAGCGGAGGCAAGGCCCTTTGGGGACTTTTTTGTGGTTTCAAGGGAGTCCACCTGCGGGTGGCGCTCTCGATCCGTGCTGAGGACAGTGCCGGATGCTGAGTTTGACTGGGGTGGTACATCTGTCAAACAATAAAGCATGTGTCGTAAGGCTAGCTCAGGGAGGACAGAAACCTCCCGTAGAGCAAAAGGGCAAATGATGGCTTGATTCCGACTTCCATTACAAGTACGGACTGCGAAAGCACGGCCTATCAATCCCTTTGGCTTTAAGAGTTTTAAGCACGAGGTGTCAGAAACGTTACCACAGGTATAACTAACTTGTGGTGGCGAAGTGTTCATAGCGACCTCGCTTTTTGATCCTTCGGTGTTGGCTCTTCCTATCATTGCGAAGCAATATTGGCCAAGTGTAGGTGTGTGTGTGCGCGTGGGCGTGTGAGTGTTTGTGTGTCTATATTTATGCTATTAACAAAATCCGTAGTTTATTATGCATATCTTTGATAAATAATGCTATTAAAAAATTCTGTAATTTATTATGCACGTGTTAGATCAAAAAATATAAATACAAATCTACTTAAAAAAAAAATTGAGGAGGGTATTATAACTTCAATTAGACTTTCCCCAAAGAAAAAAATACATTCATTTTAGTTTCAGGGGAAAGTTACAAAATTGAATACCTTCCCTAACCCTGGACTAGAACGTCATTGATAATTATCCTTCATCACCAGTCTGGAATGAGAGGCCAACAGGGCACGCCCACCTATGGTCTTAAGAATGTTGACCAAGAATTTAGAACTGACACAGGACCATTAATTTGCTTGATATAAGAGGCAAACAATCGTTTAAAGCCACCTTCATCTTCAAAACAGTACCTATTCATTGCCTAAGCTCAGCCCCGCATTCTGAGAAAATTCTGAGAACAGCCTTATAGAAATTGTTGGATCCGATGTTTCCGATGACATTTTTGACGATGGCTTTGACAATAGTGAATTTGGTCCTGTGCAAAGCAGTGCAAGACTTGAAAATACCGTCTCATCCCCGGAAGTACGTGAATTTTATTTGTTAGATTCTGCTCTGGGCACATAAAAACACACAGGGTAGTTTTCAATCCTCCTGAGGGGAACCTAGTTGACAGAGGTGATATTTTAACGGAACCTGTCAATATTCTCCATACTAATATCGACCAAATTTGAGCTTTTATCAGGATTCAGATTCAGAATTGGGGTGATCAGGGAGGGATTAAGGCATCAGTTAATCAAAAAGTTTATTTACAAAAAGGGACGGCAGGGGATATATTTTATTTTTATTTTTCAACCGGCAATCAATCTTTTAACCCTGGCTTAAATGAATTTGACGGCAACTTTTTCAATTGGGTCAATAAATTAATATCCACTTTGGACACATTTAATAAGAAGGGAAGGGGGTTCACAATTTTATACATTGAACATATGGATCTGAATCTCAATAGATTGAAAAACAATGTTATTTTTAGGGGGGGTGGGTAGTAACCGACAAAGAAAATACAACTCAGATTTGTTGGCTACAAGGAGGGTTCAGGTTTTCAGTTTTGACATGGGTTTGCAATGTTTTAAATGTGCATTTTTGGCAGAAGGGCACAAACTTTGAAAAGTAGGACTTCAATGAAAAATCTCAACAAACTTGCGCGTAATGGTAGAGAAAATTTTCCTAAAGTAAATTTTGATTGTTTAGAGGGCAAATATCCGATGCCTTTAAAAGAAATAACTATATTTGAAAAAGCAAATGAAAATCTTTGGTTGGAGTTGGTTGTTCTTAAATATGACACAAAATTTGTGGATGGGGGAAAGAAACCAAATAAAAAGGAGTTTTATATTCAGTCAGGACACCGTTGGTAGATACTGTAAAAAATTGGGTTTGGATTGTCAAAAAACCCCCCAGAGATGTAAACTCATACGGTC